>NW_012105020.1:49670-53323 GCF_000951045.1 Mandrillus leucophaeus
ATAATAATCAATATAATAATAATATATAATATATTTACATGATATCTTATAAAGGCCTAGAACCTCTCCACCTTTATGTGCAACTTGTTGCCTTCTGTGAAATCAACAATGTTCTGTCCTAGGAAGACAGCAATAGTTAGGATGGGATTCACATTATGCATATCACTCGACCGCCTATTTCAGTCCTGCAAGGAACGGCAGCTCATTCCATACCTACACCTGGCTCAGTGTTTTTCCCTTCAAACTGTTAAGAAATAGAAAGGAACCATTTAGTCCCACAGTTGATACAATACACAGAGTAGAATACAGGAGACTACAGACATTATGAGAATAAAGTTTATTTTTTAAAAAATTTCTTGATGTACTGTACTATAAAAATGTATGAATACTGCATTTGCAAAGTGAGTTGTCACGTTGGTATAATATTCCTTAATGCTCTTTTTGTTATTGAAAATTCAGTCAAGCAGGAGTTGTGGGACACCTGGGGGGCCTCTCTGCCATGACTGTGAATTCATGTTTTTCCAGGAGAGTTACTGATTTGGAGAGGCAGGGAATGGGGGCTGGCAACCAGACGGTGGCCTCTGTTTCTCTGTTGGCAGGGATAATGAAGAACAGATGCAATTATAAATAGAATTATAGCCCAGACCAGGATTACTTGGATAACTCAGTCAACACAAGGTTTTGTTTGATTGAATTTTCTAGATGATTTCATCAATGATTAACCTAACTACGTTAGTGGAGATCTAAAAGGACAGCCGGCTTAAACATATTCAGCAAGGCCAGCATTTCCTTTTTGCTTTTTTTTTTGGAACAGTAGGCATATCTTCAGTTATTGGCTTCTTTGGCTAGACAGTGCTATCCACATTTTTTTTTTTTTTTTGACAAAGCAGAAAAAATTACTAAGGGACTCAGTTTAAAAATCTACAAGAAAATGGGCAGGCTGGAGAAGAATGGGTATGCTGAAAAATTATCTTAGATGCTTTACCCAAATGGCATACCAGGTTAAACTGCTGAATCAATCAATCAGTCAGTCAGTCTCTCTTGGTCTCTTTCAGGCTCTCTCTCGCTGTCTCTCTCTCTCTCTCAATCTCTGCCTCTTTCTCTCTTTGCCTTTCTCTAGTATGTCAATTTTATTTCTATTTCTCTCCTTATATTGTGTAATTCTTTACATGAACAGTGGGATGTGCTCCTGCCTCTAAGCTGTCTTCAAAAATAAACGTTGGTGGGTGAATTCCATCCCTAGTTGATCTTTGGACTTACTAGTAATACATAACTTTGACCCGAAGCTGTACGAGATGACCCTCTTCACTCTTGCTATTTCCTCAAAGTAAAAGTACTGAATAATAGATCAAATTAGATCAGATTAGGAAATCCTCTCAAAAGCTTTTTGTTGTTGTTTCATTTTAGTCAGTTTCATCTTGAGTTCACAACACTTAAAAATATAAGAGGCTTGAGTTCACAACACTTAAAAATATAAGAGGCGGCCGGGCACAGTGGCTCATGCCTATAATCCCAGCATTTTGGGAGGCCAAAGCAGGTGGATCACCTGAGGTCAGGAGTTTGAGACCAGTCTGGCCAACATGGCGAAACCCCATCTCCACTAAAAGTACAAAATACAAAATAAAAATACAAAAATTAGCCAGGCATGGTTGCACATGCCTGTAGTCCCAGCTGCTCAGGAGGCCAAGGCAAGAGAATTGCTCAAACACAGGAGGTGGAGGTTGCAGTGAGCCAAGATTGTGCCACTGCACTCCAGCCTGGGCAACAGAGTGAGACCCTGCCTCAAAAAAAAAATTATATGTGTATATATATACACACACACGTATATATGTATATATACACACATATATGTATATACAGATATATACATATACATATATGTATATACATATATAGATATATAGATATATGTGTATATATACATATATGTAGATATATACACATATATATAAGAGGAATTGCTATTTGAGAAAGAATGTGCACATAGATAATATCACCTCCAAATTTTTAATAAGATACTTGCCTTCTTACTCATATGAGAACATCATATTTCCTTTTTAGTCAAAAAATTTTAAACAAACACCAATTACAACACATTATGAAAAGTGACACTTGTTTTGAACATAAAATCTAAGTTTTCTATATGATATAAAAGGTCAGATAAAAACAAACTTTTGACATCTAAACCAACTGTTTTATTTGTCATTTCTCTTTACATATGTGATATGGATAAGGTCATAGCAAGACATTTACAAAGCAAATTAAATGCTGGTGACAAACCTGCTAACCAGACCTGTTAAAGCTACCTGACTCTAGATGAAGCGGCCACAATAGAGCAGCACATTAACGGAAATAGTACATAAATAATTTGTGAAGAGTTTTAGCATGTGCTATCCCATTTAGGCCTAGGAAAAACTCTGTGATGGGGAAAACTGAAGCTTAGAGAGTTTAAATGAAATTTCTAGCTAACATGGTCTTATTTTAGCTGATTTTTTTTTAAGGTACTAACATTTTATTTTATTTAGTTGACATTTTGACATTCCCCCTCTAACTTTCATACCCTTACCAAATGTAAAGGTAAATACAGTCTTCAAGAAGAAATTAGAAAGAAATACAATGCCTATAATCAGGACACACATCTCATGTACTAGAAATGAAACAGCAACACAAAGCCATAAGGAGCACTGAAGCAAGAAATAGCGCGTCTAGAAGCAGACTGGGGTATTGATTGCAGTGGAGCTCCACTGGTCTTGAAAGGGCCTGAGAAACATTCTGCCCCGTTCCCAAGAGCCTCGTTTCTAAAACACAGCCTCTCAGCCATGGCCGAGCGACCGGCTGGCCTGGATCTCAGGTATCTCCTATCAGCATGTGATGGGGCCACCTGGCTGCTGGAAAGTGGGGAGGCACAGACTCCAACTCCAGATTAGTCTACAGTCTAAAAGCCCAGAACATATGAGGAAAGCAGATGCCAAGGAAAGTACCCAGTCAGATCAACGTTCCAAAGATGAACTTGGTCCTGATTACATGGAAATAATAAAGCAATCTGGAAAAGACTTCTTTAAAAGTAGGGTCAAATCCTGCCGTCTTAGAAAGTAGTGCTCTCATAAAAGTTCAATCACCTGAACTGCAAAGTTGCTTTATTCTAAGAATAATGAAATTTATTTTGACTATCTTCCAGCTTCTGTGGAAAGAATACAAGGAGAAGTGTTTTTTATGTTTATACTTTCATTTATTGGCTATATTAGTAAGTTTTAAAAAAGACTGCTATTACAAACTTTGTAACATGCACTAAATTCAGAAAATCTTAAATGACCATAAAGTGGTCACTTCCAGACTGCACTCCCCCGTCCTCCTGTTCCCAGGAGCAGAGAAGAATTTTATTCAGCCTTCAGCTGAGAACAGGCAGATGATAGAGGTCAGCCACTGATTACATTATAACCACATTCAAGTGTTTGGGACCTCCCATAACGTAGTTTGTTTTAGACTTTTGAAGGGGTAAAGAATGAATTAGTGTCCGCAAAAATATTAACACAGAAACGCAGAGATATTTTTAACGACCAATTAGAAATCATGCAAATGAAAATTAGATCCCTGAAATTAAGGAATAACCTTCACACTGGACCCAGTTTATGAGAGAACTAATGTATTAAAAA
>NW_012105020.1:58628-61372 GCF_000951045.1 Mandrillus leucophaeus
TTATATCTGTTATACAATATAATTGTTAACCATTATTATTATTATGAGTGATGTGCATCAAATGAGATAAATGCTTTGCAACTTGTAAATGCCTTGCTAACTCTAAAGAGCTATATGTTAATAATCTCTTTTGGACTATCTGATGGAGAAGCCCATTTCTATTGGCACTACAATTTTTTAAAAGCTGGTTATAAAACTGAAAAAGCAAGCATTATACAAGTATATTAAAGGATTTGGGAAATGTTGTCATCTTATTTTGAAGAGAAAGTAGAGGCAGAAGGAATTTAGTACAAAATTATTACTGAAATAAAATGAAGTTAGAAGCATGTTTTGGTTGATTGATGTATTGTCCCTGACTAATTGACATGCATGCCTGCAAATACTTTTTAAACTTCCTTATTTAACAAAGAGGTAATTCAGGATACATTTAGCCTTTGGTTCATGTGAAAGGAGCATATGCGATTACTGCCCATTTCAGTCTGGTCCAGAGCAGAGGTTAAAACCTCCAGGCAAAGAGCCTTTAGCTAGCAACTCAGTACAACTGATGGCAAGTCTAACTCTCTGGACCTCAAGTTTCCCTTAGCATAACCAGAGGAAATACCTTCACCCTGCTTATGGATTTCAAATTCTGAACGAGTGGGGCCTCATTCTGAGAAATCTGGAGACATGATATGCATAATATTGAATATTATTGATAATAATATTGTGCGAAGCCATTTTCAAATCCTACTCTCTACTGAATGAATTCAGAAGGCTTATTTTTCTTCTTCCTGACAGTACATGTGAGCTCGTTTTCATCCAGTTGCGTATCTTCATTGAGCTTGCCCTGATGATGTTCTCGTTGGGGCATGTCCCACAGAGCAGCTCAGGTCGTTTTGACTCTGAGTACTTCTGCTTATGCTGTGACTAAGGGCAGCTAGACCGTTCTTGCAGAGCCTAACATTTTGGGTGCCATTTTTTAATGCCTGTGGCAATTTGCATATTGACGTGGTCTCCCTGCTGGAAGCCAGATGTCCCTGCAAGCCCCAACGTCTTCCTTTCATTCAACTGCTCCCAACTTTGGACTTAACTTGGTTGAGTTTCTTTGCTAAAGTTCAGAGTCTTTACTGTTTAAAAATCAGGATTAAATAAATGCATTTTGGTTTCAAAGGTATTATTTGCAGTAAAACTGCCAACGTAAACATTTTATAAGAAAGCCATGCATGTCCTGAAGTCGTAACTGCAGGCCTCTCATTAGCTTCACATTGGCTGGTGGCATTTATGTCAATATTCAACACTCTAAGAGTTAAGTTAATTTGAATTTCATTTCTTCTTTAAGCTAACTTGATTTTGCAACCTCTTTTCTCTCTGGCTAAGAAAAGAGTCACTTTAAGAAGCTGAAACTTCTAGCATGAATATTTCTAACAGGTTTATTTGTGTGGTGAATATGTGCTTCTATCTCATTTTTTTCTTGCAGGAGCAAGGAAATAGTACCTATGACTTCTCTACCTACCTGAAAAGCCTAAGTCCTTTCTGGCAACTACTGCGACACTGCCTCTTTTTCCCCTTTGTAATAATCTCCATTGGCATGAAATCTTTGAACTGATCATTTGGCAACACGTGCTTGCTGTGAAAGAACTTTAACTATATACATATGCTATGATAGATATCATATCAATATTTTCCATCACTACTTTTGCTCTGTCAGAAAACTCATGACTTGTTGTGAGTCAGAATGTGTCACAGCCAAGCTGTCTTCCAAACCGTGAAATATTTTACTATATTTTCCCTTCAAAGTATTTGACTCATCACCTGAGAAGATATCAGGCCTTTTACCTACGTTTGATTTGATTTAGAACCATGAAGATGATGGGATCAGTATGTCCTTGCTGTGCTGTTTAGCTTCTTAGCCGGCCCATTTGATAGAGGCTAAATGCTTCTTTGGAAAAGTTTTGCAGGATTTATCTTGTTTCTCATTCTGCATGACTTGATGTCTGTCTTCGAAAAAAATTTTTGATTTTCTTTTCTGTAGTTGTTTTTCAACTTTAATCTAGATTCCCAACTCTAATTCATTCTATAATAATGTTAACCCCCAAAATTGTATGAACTGTCTTATTTGAATAAAAAGATGAAGTGCCTGAACTGATCTTACGTTCCCTTTCCCAGTGTCCCTTCCCTTTCTCAAATTCTACTCTTCTAAAAGAAACTGATGTCAGCTAGGGTACCAGTGACTGATACTTTGGAGGTATTTATCTAAGACACACAAAAATGCCTCCAAGGTATCAGTTTACCAGGCCAGGAGACAGAATTTTATATTGTCCTCTAGGTTGTCTAGGGGACAGTATAAGATTCTGTCCCCTGGCCTGGCAAAGTAATTGCATTCACCTTCCCAGTTCTTCATACTTCTCTCTATCCAGGCCCTTTGGGGGTGCCCTCCCATACTGATTTAGGCCTCCTGTTAGATTTGCTTTGGCCCATGAGACACTAATAAACTAAACACACAGCAAAGCTTAAAAAGTTGTTGACTGCCTCTTCTTCCTCTCTTGATCCTCTCTCATTGCCGTAGGAAAATGCCTGGCCTGGTTGCTGGAAGACAAGATTTAAGGAAAAGAGCTGAGTCGGCCTAGTTAATCTAGCCAAGGCCCCACGCACCCTCAGAACTGCCTAGTGGACCTGCAGCTGACTGCAGATGCATGAGTAAAGCCAGCCAATGCCAGAAGAATTGCCCAGACAACCTATAGGCTCCTTAGCAACAACAACAACAA
>NW_012105020.1:63142-64946 GCF_000951045.1 Mandrillus leucophaeus
ATATATAAATTTAGCCATATTAAAACTAAGAGGAGAAATAAAATATTGAGCTTTTAAACTCGCAGAAAAGCAAAGAATTTAAAACATATTATTCCAACCAAACACATATGGGGAAAAAAAAGACACAAATAAAAGGCATGGTTAGTAGACATTTCAAAATAAAATTTTAGAGATTAATTATATCAATAATTAATGACAATAAATGTAAGATGACTAATCTCATCCAATATAAAACAGAGGATATTCTTATACTAATATTGTCATATCCTAGTATATTATAGCACTTTTTATTTTAAATTCTCTATTTTTATAAGGAAATTTCCTTCTACTTCATTCGAATTTTTCAGTGACTAAGCTTTCTCTCAACACAGAAACACCCAAAATACTATTTGGAAAATTTTTCATTGTCTGCAAAAGATATATAAAAAACCTTTCAGTCTACCATGGTACCCAGTAACCCTAGAAAATAGATGATATCATCAAAAATTCCCAGAGGCAAAATGAGGCTTTAAAAATCCACATTGATTTGGGTACTTTTGATTCAGCTAAAGGCATTTTGTTTCTGATGAGTTTTTAACCTGTATTTCTTTTAAAAAAAAAAAATATATTCAGACTTCTGTGGATTTTTTGAATAAATTGTTGAATTTCTAAATCATGGCTGTGGTCTAAGTAGCTGTTTACTAAAGGACACAGGAAAGAGAAGAAAAATATGAAAGGCTCTTAAGTGCTTGGAAAGCTGTATATTTCTTGAGTTACTTATCTACTTTTTGTCACTATTGCCTCCTTCTCTGTCTCACACAAACACACACAAACACACACACACACACACACCCACACACCCACCCAGAACCTGTGTTGGATTTTCTGTCTCAATTCTATGACACTGCCAATAGCCTTGCAGAGCTGGTCGTTGAACTGAAGAGAACCAAAAGAAATTGTAAATACCTGTTTCAAAAACCGGCATTAAGTACTGCACATGTAGGATGCCATCACTCAAGCCTGTTCTTAAGTAAAGTCAAGTGCAGAGAGATTAGGTTGCTCCACACTGAGCACGGGAAGCCCTGAGAGGTTATTATCTAGGGAACTCGAGAATCCAGGTTGGTTGATTAACATGCCTCAGCTCTCCACTTCATTCTGGTTGGAGTGATCTGACCTACATCATTTCATTCACTTCAGAATCATGAACTTTCTGCTCATGATCTTACCAGTTAAGAGAAACACCAATAAATGGGATTTGACTAAACTTGCGGAACCATTTCTGAGACATAGTACTTTTGGATACTCTGAACCTCGACGTACCTTTCACAGCTGTACGTTTAACTATACAAGCACCAATGGATGTGCTTTTGAGTGATCAGGGACCTTTATA
This sequence comes from Mandrillus leucophaeus, assembly GCF_000951045.1. NCBI lineage: Eukaryota > Metazoa > Chordata > Mammalia > Primates > Cercopithecidae > Mandrillus > Mandrillus leucophaeus. The sequence goes on from NW_012105020.1 coordinate 64,512, forward strand.
GTCTGGAGATTTTGCTGATGCTTGTCATCCAGTATGTAAATGATTACTTTCCTATAGTAAATTTTATATATTAACTGGCAGTAAAAGGGAATATGGTTTGATTTTAACAAAGAAATAATTTGTGCAGTCTCCCTGATGTGAACTAACTCAAAGTACTAATCAGGACTGACTGATTAATCTAACTCAAGATTAGTCTGCAGACTAAAATTCCAGGAAATATGAGGAAAATGAATACTAAGAAAAGTACCCAGTTAAATTAATGCTCAAAAGAGGAATTTGGTCCTGATTACATGGAAATAACAAAGCACTCTGGAAAAGACTTCTTTAAAAGTATAGTAACACCCTGCCATCAGAGCGAAATGGTAATCTAATAGAAGCTCAATTATTTAATACATAAGCTAAAACTAAATGTTTTAATATGGAACTAAGGCTTAT
>NW_012105020.1:66016-75262 GCF_000951045.1 Mandrillus leucophaeus
CTTTGTAATAATCTCCATTGGCATGAAATCTTTGAACTGATCATTTGGCAACACGTGCTTGCTGTGAAAGAACTTTAACTATATACATATGCTATGATAGATATCATATCAATATTTGCCATCACTACTTTTGCTCTGTCAGAAAACTCATGACTTGTTGTGAGTCAGAATGTGTCACAGCCAAGCTGTCTTCCAAACCGTGAAATATTTTACTATATTTTCCCTTCAAAGTATTTGACTCATCACCTGAGAAGATATCAGGCCTTTTACCTACGTTTGATTTGATTTAGAACCATGAAGATGATGGGATCAGTATGTCCTTGCTGTGCTGTTTAGCTTCTTAGCCCGCCCATTTGATAGAGGCTAAATGCTTCTTTGGAAAAGTTTTGCAGGATTTATCTTGTTTCTCATTCTGCATGACTTGATGTCTGTCTTCGAAAAAAATTTTTGATTTTCTTTTCTGTAGTTGTTTTTCAACTTTAATCTAGATTCCCAACTCTAATTCATTCTATAATAATGTTAACCCCCAAAATTGTATGAACTGTCTTATTTGAATAAAAAGATGAAGTGCCTGAACTGATCTTACGTTCCCTTTCCCAGTGTCCCTTCCCTTTCTCAAATTCTACTCTTCTAAAAGAAACTGATGTCAGCTAGGGTACCAGTGACTGATACTTTGGAGGTATTTATCTAAGACACACAAAAATGCCTCCAAGGTATCAGTTTACCAGGCCAGGAGACAGAATTTTATATTGTCCTCTAGGTTGTCTAGGGGACAGTATAAGATTCTGTCCCCTGGCCTGGCAAAGTAATTGCATTCACCTTCCCAGTTCTTCATACTTCTCTCTATCCAGGCCCTTTGGGGGTGCCCTCCCATACTGATTTAGGCCTCCTGTTAGATTTGCTTTGGCCCATGAGACACTAATAAACTAAACACACAGCAAAGCTTAAAAAGTTGTTGACTGCCTCTTCTTCCTCTCTTGATCCTCTCTCATTGCCGTAGGAAAATGCCTGGCCTGGTTGCTGGAAGACGAGATTTAAGGAAAAGAGCTGAGTCGGCCTAGTTAATCTAGCCAAGGCCCCACGCACCCTCAGAACTGCCTAGTGGACCTGCAGCTGACTGCAGATGCATGAGTAAAGCCAGCCAATGCCAGAAGAATTGCCCAGACAACCTATAGGCTCCTTAGCAACAACAACAACAACAAAAAAATGGCTGCATTTTTTTTCTATGCCCCTGAGTGTCTGGGGCAGTTTGTTACTCAGTTAACGACTAACTAGTACACCTCTTAAAGAAATCTAATCCCTCAACTATGCGGGAGGGCAACACAAAGGCTCTTGTTCGTCTCTCTGATCACATCCATATCAGCCTGCATGACTTGACCATATAATTAAATAAGAGTAGGACTCAAGTGTACTATTGAGTCAAAATGAACATCTATAAACAAGCCTTTCCAGTAGCCAGTTTCAATTCATTGCTTTCGAGAGTTTTCTCTTTGTCAGCAAACTCTGAATATAGTTTTCATGGGTATTTTGGTTTTTTTTTGTTTGTTGTTGTTGTTTGCCTTAGGGCTTGCCTTTGTCATTGTTCCCTTCAACTGCATTTCTGCATTTCTTCTCTGCAGAGGACATTCTGCTAACCTTGCCAAGAGCCACCCAGGTGAAATGAGATTTGCAGAGAGACATTCAGGGAGAATAAGCAGATCTTTTTACATGAAGAATAATTGCAGAAGTAATCTCTTATTTGGTTGAAGCTAATAAGTGGATATAGTGGATATTTTATGGTCTTCTTTTTTGAAATCTCAAAGATGGAAATTCTCAAGTATTTTTACTAACTTACAAATTTGGCTGAGAGTATTTTAATGTTCAGAGAGCTTCCCTGCTTAAGGTTTTACTGTTACAGAGCTTAATATCAGCTAGTTTTAATATTTTGATTCAATGATTGATTTTCTTGGTAGATAGAATATTACATCTTAGCAAAAAAGTAAATACTCTTTTGTAGTTGGAAACTTTTTGTGGAGACATAAAATTTTAACCACTTAAACCTAATCTGTGACCCCCTTACTTAGGCATTAACCCTGGTTTTTCAAGCATCTCTCCCTAGAGGGCGCCATAGCCTCACTTCATGACGTGGTCTTTCCAATGTTGGCTGCGGGCCCATATCACCTGAGGCTGAAGTCCTTTAGATTACAAGATTGGAATATTTTTAGTAAATCTATCACCAGTAGGGCCTTCATCTTAACATGATAAATGTACAACTCACTGGACGTATTTGGCTAGAGATTTATGGCAAATCAGACACAGCTTATGAGAGAAGGAAACGGTGCTTGTTTAACATGGCTGTGGCTGTTTGTTGTGGCTGTTTGTTCAGGTCAATCCTAGTCTATCTTTGTGTTGATGCATAGTAACCTGTGGGATATTATGGGCAGATAGTAGAGCGTTGGATCGAGTACTAAGGACGATTCAGTGGACCTGTGCTCTCATTTTGGATATGTTGCTTTCAGCTAGTACTTGCCCCACTTGGACTTTGGTTTCCTCATTTGTAAGATGAGATAGCTAGTCTCAATATTTTTTTCACAATCCCAGCAACCCTGTGATTTATGGTCTTTGATACATAACAATAGTTCTGTACAGTTTGGTAGAGGAAGTGATACCAGTGCTCCCAACTGCCAATTCAAAGGAAATGTAGGTAGTTACCCAGTGATATTTTGGTTAGCCTACAGAAAATGTATTACATTTTCAGGAAAAGAAGATGCCAGCTGATCATTGAAACCCATAAATGCTAAATAAATACATGTTTTTATGTATCTCCTTAAAACATGAATATTCTTACAAAGTCAGCATAAAGTATTGATTTAAGACTGCCTAGAAGAAAAAGTGTCCACTACTCACAATCTAGCACCATGCATAATAAAGAGTCTTCACTCAAGAAATGTTTGTGAATTCCCAGCAGGGCATAGTGACCCATGCCTGTAGTCCTAGCTACTCCAGAGGTTGAGGAGGGAGGATCAGTTGAGCCCAGGAGTTTGAGTCCAGCCTGGGCAACATAGCAAGACCTCATCTCTAAAGAAATAAAAAGTTTATGAATGAATGACAAGAACACTAATTCCATGCTGGGTACCACTTTTACTTCTAAAATACTCTTTAATATAATGAGTCAGGATTGATGCTCATGAACTTCCAGCCATGGCTTTAACTGTACTCCTTCGGGTGACGTTGAGCATATTGGATCTGCTATGCATGGAAAGTTACTTTATTTTTATTTGCCCCCACTCCACTGAAAAAAAAATTAGATGATAGCAGCATTTCTTAAAGAATAGAATGCATATCCCTGGTCATGCTCACAATTAGACATAATTCTTTTTACATGACCATTTTTAAGTTTTCAAAAACAATTGTCAAGCCTGTTATAGTCTTATCTTTTCAAAGCTAACCATCGTTCTTCAGGACTTTTTTATGGATGTTTTTAAATGTCTTCATTACTCTCCTTGCAATGGGTCCTGTTTGTCTATATCCTTCCTAATCTGTCACCAAGAACTAAACACAGTATTTCAAGTTTCATCGCTGCCATGAAAACCAGGATCACCACCTTTTTTATTCTAAATACTATGTTTTCTGCTAATACAACTTAACATTAGATTCCTCATCACGTTGGTTTACATTGATGCCGAAGTCTTTTTCACAAATGCACTGTTAAATCATGTCTGTCTTTAATATCCTTGTACTTTTTATGTAAATCAGGATTTTCTTTTAATCCTCTTTAAAGTACAACTTCTTAGACTTAACTTGCATATGGGAATATTATGGGTTCTAGTTATGTCAACCTACCAAGTCTGCTTCAAACTTCAGGTTATTTACAACAATATTGGCCTCATGGACTATTTACATGTTTCATTTATGCATGCATCTAATTTAACAAAGTCAAGAGAGAGTTGTAATGCTTACTGCTAAAAACCACCCTCTAGAGGGTACAAAAATACCTCAGAGTTCTTATAATATACTTTCATAAAACTCTTACAATCTTCTTATCTCAGGCCAGGGAAAAGGCAAATAAGATTATCATGACTTAATTTGGTCTTAGTGATCTGTACTGATACCTGGTAACCACCTTTTTCTTTCCCAAGAGCTGACAAATCACCCTGTTAACGTCCACTCTAGAAATTTACTAGAAGTAAACGTAAAACAAGATGATGGACTGCAGAATCTCACATTCCTTTCATACATTTTGTGACACATTTATGCATTCTCAAACCTTCTAGCCTATCTTCACACATCCTGAGAGCTCTTGACTGCGGTTGGGTGAGTTGGCTCAGCACACCACAGTGTAATCTAATGGCTTGAAGTTCAAGTCCTCAGGACTGCTAGTACTGTCTTAAAACTGGGGATTTTATTTCCCCCTTTTCAAGGTTCTCTTTACCCTTTTTATGCACAGGTCATTGACTTTGATAGGACAGAAACAACACGAAAGGTTAACTCTGATATCCATCAATGTTTCTCAACTCTAAGCTGCAGGCTTATCCCTTCCTTGCTCCTTTTATTTCTCCAAACATAGATTGAAACCATCAATACAAATAAGAGATGTACTCAAATAACTCATGTTAGACAGTGTGTGATAGGTGTAGTAGGAGGACTAGAAGGGCTCAGAAGATAGAGACATTACCTTCATCACAGGACCTCAGCAAGTGTGCTCTTTGAACTGGTCTTTGAAAAATGAAGGATTGTGATTGGAAGCATTGAGAGGGACTCTAAGTGCAAAAAGTGGCAGGGACTAAAACATAAATGGGAGACTATGTCAACATTTATGAAATGATGCCGAGTTTATTAGGTTTACCTAGAAGATAAGAGCCTGGTTAAAGGGGGGCTTTGTAGGTTCCTCCTCATTTGGATCAGGAAGCTTTTGAAGCTTTTCAGCTAAGGCTGTGATATAAGTAAATTTGTAAACTTAATCTAAAATAGAGAAGGACTGCAGTTAGGAAACCACTAGGGGATTTTATACTAACCCATACCACTCAAACTAAGATGGCCATAATTGGAAGGTATGGAAACAGTCCATAAAGTCAAGCTGGGGAGAAAAATGAAGATGGTTTTCATATTGGTCAAATATTTAAAATATATTTATAATATATTTGCTCTGCTTAGAAAATTACCTCACCCATCCATACTCACCCCTCCAAAAAAATATTAATACTCATTTGCACTCTTTCCACTCCATTTCATGAGGCATCTAATAAAAACCTCCAAGATGTTTTTGTACACCCTAGAGGGTGGTCTTTGGCAGTGAGCATCACAGCTCTCTCTCGACTTTGTTAAATTAGACACATGGATAATCTGTAAATTATTTTCGGTTGTTTCATACACAGCTTTAAATAACATTGAATCATATTGTATGGAAGGTTTTTTTTCAGTTCTCTTTCAAACTTGAGATTACACAGAGGATAAAGTCTCAATTTAGTGTAAAGTTTGTCCCTAACACTTGCCTAATATTTGCAGTTCTTCCCCTTCACACAAAGACTGAGTGGGCTTGGGCTTAGAAACTTTGGTAGACAACAACATTGAACTAAAACGGAATGGCAACATTTATTTAATTTTATCCTTGTATTATACCATGACTTTCGGTTATTCTATTTTTTGCAAGTGATACTGTTGTCCTGTTTATGGTCAAAGAATACAGTTTTAGTTTAAAATGAAATTTTATGGAAAAAAGGTAGTCTGATTCAAAGGATTTTGTTAAGTGTATATTAATAGGTAATACTATGATTTGGCAAAAATCAAGATGGTGGGACATGAATAACTGACATTCAGTTAACACTGCTCTACTATAAAATCCAATTAGAATTACAAAAACCTTACATATTTTGAAGATGGCTTTTCTCCTCTTCTGAATTCACCAATGATTGAAATAATGTCCTTACATTGCTGAGAGGTGGTTTGACGGCCCATGGAGAATAGAAAGTTGTTTGCCATTATCCATGTGTATGGGATAACAGTGGTAGCCTGTTCTACTTGAAGCATAAAATCACCATTTCGACTCCTAGAGATTTGTAGGGTTTTTGTAGCAGCTGTACTACTCTGATGGAAGGTAGTACGAATTCTATCTCATGACTAAAAGGTTTTTTTCCAAAGAGAACATGAGGTCTCGTTTCTCAGTTCACTTTCAAATTGCCTCTACTATATCTAATGACCTCTTTTCTAAAATTAGTTTCATGAAGGGCTTGATTGATTTTAGGCTCTTTATAGATTTAATTTAATGTTCATTCTCCATTGTATTATTGCCCAGCATGAGTCAAGACAATCATACTTATGATTAGAAAAATAAAGCAAGGCCTTTGGGGGCCAAGTACAGAACTGCCTTATCCCTGAGCTGGGAGGCTGAGCCACATGTGGACTGAACTGTGATGGACAAACTCTAATGGCTCTTTTAATGCAAAAAATGCATTGTGGAGGCAGAAAGCTGCTGGAAGGGTCTTCTCTGAAACTGCATCAGTACACTCTTCACATCCTTGGTTCTGCCTTAGGAAAACAAATGCTTTCTGAATTATTAAGCCGACATGTGGCTTCATGCCTGGGGCAGAGGTGCTTGAGTCGGAGGGATGTCAATTCAAACACAGCTCCCCCATTTCTTAAGACTAGCTCTGTGGCCCTGTGAAGTTCTTTAACCTCTCTGAGCTTCCAGTTTCTCAAGCATGCATTAGTTTCCTAGGGCCACCATAGCAAATGAGCACAACTTAAGTGGCTTATGACAACAGCATTTATTCTCACAGGCCAGAAGTCCACAATCAAGTGAGCAAGGCCACACTCCCTCTGAAAGTTCTAGGGGCAAATCCTGCCTTGCCTCCTCCAGTTTCTGGTGGCTCCAAGAATGCCTTGGCCTGTGGCCACACAACTCCAATCTCTGCCTTTGTCTTCATATGTCCTTCCCTCCTTTTCTTCCTTTTCTCTCTGTGTCTTTCCCTCTGCTATCTCATAAGAACACTTTTCATTGGATTTAGGGCCAGCTTAAATAATCCAAGAGGATTTCATCTTGAAAGGCTTAACTCATCTGCAAAGACTCTTTTTCCAAATAAGGTCACATTCATGAGTTCCAGTGACTGGGATATGGGCATATCTTTGGAGGAGCCACCATGCAACCCACTGCAAGGGATGATCACGATGCTTACATCACAGACGAAATGAAACGCGAAAATGCTGAGCACATAGGACATGCTCAAGAAAGGTTATCATCATCTTATGATATTTAACCATCTCCTTAGTTTGTCGTTATCATGATTATTAACATTTTGATAGACCTAACTACATTTAACTTAACAGTGAGCTCTATTATGATTAGACCTGTAGAGCAGATGTGAAACTCCAATTGCCAATGAACAAGTCACACAGAGAAAAGATGGCCTCTTTCCCCAAAGCAGCCTGGGAGTCCCTGGCCTTATTTTATCAGTGTAAATGCACAGTATGGACTTTAAAGAGACAATATTTCTTGTAGTTTAGGAGACAGGAGATGTTTACCCAAAACTTGAACTGAAAAATGTAATCTTCCAGCCAGGCATGGTGGCTTACTCCTGTAATCCCAGCACTTTGGGAAGCCGAGGCAGATGCATACTTGAGTCCAGGAGTTTGAGACCAGACTGGGCAACATAGTGAAATCCTGCCTTTACTAAAAATACAAACATTAGCCAGGTGTGGTGGTGCACACATGCAGTCCCAGCTACTCGGGAGGCTGAGGTGGGAGGATCACTTGAGCTCAGCAAGTAGAAGCTGCAGTCAGCTGAGATCATGCCACTGCACTCCAGCCTGGGTGATAAAGTGAAACCCTGTCTCTAAAATAGAATAAAATAAGCATAAAAATAAAAAAGTAACCTTCAAATTCCTTCCCATTCTCAAATAGAGATGGAATTTGTCACTCTCAGAATTTACCCGGGTCATTTCTTGGTTCTTGCTGTCTGCCCCAAGACAGACCACACTGATGTGGTTCATACCAGTTCTGCAGTGTTGAGCATCCAGCAACATTCTGTGGGTGATGAGATGCCATCTGCTGGCTTTTCTCTTTCTGCATATGTGGATGTTTACACCTGCCTGCCCATGCAACCAACTCCTCGTAGCATGGCGTGGCCGTTGTCTCACTGTGATGAGGAGTCACTGAGACACTTTCTGTCTCCGAATATTCTCATCAGTTAACAGTTAAAGAGAGCCGAACAGTTGAATAAATCTCAACTACTGAGGTCAAAGAAACGCATGACTTGTCTATCAATAAAGGACCCGAAGAGGCAGAAGCAGGTTTACATCTATGTAAACTCACTGAGAAAGCCGTGTTGTTATTGCAGTTCTTGGTCTGTGCCTGCTTTTATTCAGCGTGCCACTTGGAAATGGAAACCTGAAGAAATGATACTACAAATAAGTGATATTGAGGATGACAGTCTGTTCATTTTTGAAGGGCAAAACGGCAAAAAGGATGCATTTGCCCTTTGAGACCTCTTCTCACAAGGGACAGCAGGGGGCAGTGCTAATATAGGGAGAGTTTAGCATCAGGTAAACATTGGCATGAACCTTCAAAAGTCAGATGCCTCCTCCGTGAGCCACACAGCCTTTCGCATTTGAAGTACTCTAATTTGCTTTTCCTCCCAAATGCCATTTATTCATCCTTCACGGCCCAGTTCAAATAGCTTAGCCATACGGAATCCCCCTGACTGAATTACAGTCCCTCTGTCTTGGCTATGGGCTGCTTATGTGTGTCCCCTTACCGGTTCCCCCCAGATCCACATTTTGAAATCCTAACTCCTTAGACGGTGGTATTAGGAGGTGGGGCCTTATGGAAGATGGTTAGGTCGTGAGGGCAGAGCCCTCAGGAGTGGGATTAGTGCCCTTATGAAATAGGCTCAAGGGAGCTAATTTGCTGCTTCTACCATGTAAGGACAACCCAAGGAGATGCCATCTGTGAACGAGGAGGTAGACCCTCACAGACACCGCACCTGCCGACGCCTCGATCTTGGACTTCCTGCCTCTAGAACCGTGTGAAATGAATTTTTGTTGTTTATAAACCACCCAGGTTATGGTATTTATTCTAGTAGCCTGCATGGACTAAGACACTGCCCTTCTACACTATTGCAAATACAACTCTATTGTAGAAAGTCTGTTGTACACTGGCCAGGTGCGGTGGCTCCTACCTGTAATCCCAGCACTTTGGGAGGCCGAGACGGGTGGATCACGAGGTCAGGAGATCGAGACCATCCTGGCTAACACAGTGAAACCCCATCTCTA
>NW_012105020.1:75312-83112 GCF_000951045.1 Mandrillus leucophaeus
ACGAGGTCAGGAGATCGAGACCATCCTGGCTAACACAGTGAAACCCCATCTCTACTAAAAATACAAAAATTAGCCAGGCGTGGTAGCCGGCGCCTGTAGTCCCAGCTACTAGGGAGGCTGAGGTAGGGGAATGGCATGAACCCGGGAGGTGGAGCTTGCAGTGAGCCAAGATCGAGCCATTGCACTCCAGCCTGAGCAGCAGAGCGAGACTCCCATCTCAAAAAAAAAAAAAAAAAAAAAAAAAAAAAAAAAAGTCTGTTGTATACTGTTGTGTAGCTCTTTTTATTCATGACTTACCAAAGTCCTGAGCACCTACCTGCTATTTCACCTACGTACTTACTGATAAATGCATACACCCTGAATGTGGCCAGACTACTGCTACTATTTCTATTATTAGTAGCTAACCAGTCACTTTAAAGTACTGATGAAATATCACTGCCCATAATAATGTTTGGCATCCCACTGTTGACACAAAACAGCACTAAGCCACTTCATAGGCTAACTCCAACACATCTTTAGCCAAATTAACACAATAGTTTCTAGTGATTAATTTTCTTTTTTCTTTTTTGTTTTTCTTTTTGAGACAGAGTCTCACTCTGTTGCCCAGGCTAGAGTGCAGTGGCATGATCTTGGCTCACTGCAACCTCTGCCTCTCAGTTCAAGCAATCCTCCTGCCTCAGCCTCCTGAGTAGCTGGGATTACAGGCGTAAGCCACCACGTTCAGCTAATTTTTGTATTTTTAGTACAGACAAGGTTTCACCAGTCCAGGCTGGTCTCGAACTCCTGACCCCAAGTGATTCTCCTGTCTCAGGCTCCCAAAGTGCTGGGATTACAGGCATGAGCCACCCAACCTGATTGTCTGTCTAGTAGTAGCCTGTGACCTGTTTTGGGCAACCTTTCTCTGAGGGAAAGATATGGAAGCATGGCTGGCTCGTGGAGTCACTACTCCCAATCCTTTTTTCCTGCCCTACTGTTGGCGTAAACACCTTGGAGACATTGTGAACGTGTTGAAATTTTCCAGGCCTTCTCACAGGATTGGCACCAATTGCTTTCGATGAACTGTGGACAGGAAATGCTCAAAACAATACAATTGTTTCTTCCTTTGCTAGAGAACTCAACTTTCAGTCTTCCACACGTGGAAAGCACGATTCCACGAATGACTGTAATAAATAAAATATGTGTTTATAGACACTAAGAGCTCCCCAGTGGTTCTTTCCTTCTAGTTTTAGAATCTGGCCACATAGATCATTATAAACTGCAGCAATAAGACTGAAATCAGTTTTCCATCATGTGTAAAGCCAGTAATTGCATGTGTGTGTGTGTGTGTCTGTGTGTGTGTGCATTGTGTGTGTGACTTGAGTGATCCCAATGCTACTTTATAAATGGTAGAACATAGCCTTTGTGGCTTCAGAAGACTCATCATGAATCTTCCCTGGGCCAGCTGTATTTTTGCATAGAAGGTGTATAAAGTTGAAATTCACATCTTCCCTTTGGATATACTGTACTTTTCTAACTGAAGGTCATTTGCCAGTTCAGCAGTTCCTGCTTCAGTGCCTTGTGACTTCAGGCAGGATGCTGTCTGAAGAATGATCAGAGAGATACTGTTGCACCACACATAATAAAGCCTTCAATCCATAGCTGAGCTTTTCCAAGCACTTGGCATGCAATAAAATACATATTTACTGTTGCATACTGTCAGATTGCAACTCTCAGGTTGGAGACCTTGGAAACGCTGCTTCTTTGGGCTTAATTTTTCTTATCTGCAATTATGGGCATTAAACCAGACAATGCTCATTTTAGACTAAAGAATCTACAAAAAAAAATCCCACCATTATAGTGTTTATGGATATTTTCCCAAGAGGGAATCATATTATTTCCAAGATTTACACCAAAATATAAGCTCCCAGAAGATAGGACTCTTTGTGTCTCTGTATTCACTATTTTATCCCCAGGGCCTGGGATATTGTCTAGAACAGACTAGCAGTCAGTAAATTTTCATTAAATAGAGAAAGTAAGGAAAGAGGGGAGAGAGGGAGGGAGGCAGGAAGGGAGGAAGGGAAGAAAGCTAGCATATTAATATCTCATTAAGTTGAGCTTCACTCACTGGAATAACAGTGCTAAAGCAACTCTGAAGAAGATGTTTGCAAGAAGTTTAATACTATGAATAAGGTAGGGCATGATGGCCAAGTCAGGAGGATCTCTTGAAGCCAGGAGTGCAGCCTGGGCAACATAGCGAGACCCTTACTAAAAATAAGAGGGAGACAGAGAGAGACAAAGAAAAACAATACTATAAATGATTTTTTTTAGGCAAAATCTTACTCTGTAACCCAGGCTGAAGTGCAGTGGTGCCATCTCAGCTTACCGCAACCTCTGCCTCCCAGGTTCAAGAGATTCTCCTGCCTCAGCCTACTGAGTAGCTGGGACTACAAGTGTGTACCATCACACCCAGCTAACTTTTGTATTTTTAGTAGAGTCGAGGTTTCACCATGTTGGCCAGGCTGGTCTCGAACTCCTGACCTCAAGTGATCCACCTGCCTCGGCCTCTCAAAGTGCTGGGATTACAGATGTGAGCCACCACAGCCGGCTATAAATGAAATTTTAAGAACAACACTTTCATAAGAGAAAACAACACTTCTAAGAATTTCAGCCATCCTTTTCCCATATAAAAATCACATGCAGAGAGCTGACTTGTGACCCTTTGATGGAGGGAGTTGGGTATAGTCAGTGCTTGTTGTCAATCCCCCTGGGATAAGTGTGAACGGGAAAAGAAGGAGGGAAGGAAGAGGGTGCTTAGATTATGTTTTCCAGGTGTTTGCCAGTGAGGGAAGGTGAAAGAGTGCTGTAGCCAAAGAAATCTTAGGGTTAAAGAAGGTTTTATATGTGTGTGTTGTGGGGGGGGGTTATTTTATAAATAACAGAAGCTTTTATGCTGCTAAGGGGAAGGATCCAGGAGAGGGGAGAAGAATGATTGATGGAGCAAGACCCTGGAAGAGATGAGAGTACAGAGATTGGTCCAGAGACGGGAAACCTTCCCTTGCATCTGACACCAAGGAGAATGTAAGGAGGACGTAAGTAAATATTTAAAAAGAGCAAGAAGAATACGAACAACACCAAGATGTTGAGCCAAGAAAACCCAGATGCTCCTGAATCATTTTGGTACTGTTCCTTTGCTTCTTGTTCATTCATTTTTACGCAGCTGCTAATCCTGACTCACAGAGAAGCAGCAATCGAGGCAAAATATTAAGAAAATATATTAAAAACTTACACTTGGCATATTTCCAATTGAGAATCCAAAATAGATCGCCACTTTCCAGTTCATCTTCATCTCACTCTTAGAATCCCAGGGTACCATTAGATTGAAAGTAATGAGAACTATAACCAGGAGGGTTGCACTAGAAATCAAAATATGGGTGCGTGTTCCTGAGTCACTGAGAGCTCTGAGGGTACAGAACATCACAGCTTTTGGAAACTACATGAGGGAAAACAGACAAGAGCCAGCTGGAGCGACACATCTTTGTTTGCCAGAATGTTGTTTATATCTCCATGCCTACACGCCCACACCCTGCTTGGTCTTCTGGTAGCCCCCTGGGTTCTTTGCTCTCTTCGAGCCACCAGTCTTCCCTCTGGGAATCTGCCTTCAGGTCTAAAATCTTCTCTGTGGCTTTGAACCATATTGCATGTCTGGTAGTGACTGTCTTTCTGAATTCTATCCTGGTGCTTTCAGGCCTGTTAGTACATAGCTCTGGACTTCAATCTCGTGCTCACCATTCCTGCCTCACACACTGGGTGTTGCATATACTCCCACATGGACTGCTCTCTGACTCTTCTCCTCCTGCCCTCTATCAGCAGGTACATTCGAGCTGTGCTTGTTGCAGGTTGCACATGGATGGCAGTGAAGAAGAGGGCAGCAAAGATCACCCCAGTGTCTCAGGGAAAATGGTGTAGCTGTTAAAAACAATAGGACAGCTGAACACAGTGGCTCTCACCTGTAATCCCAGCACTTTGGGAGGCCAAGGCGGGTGGATCACCTGAGGTCAGGAGTTCGAGACAAGCCTGGCCAACATGGGGAAACCCCGTCTTCACTAAAAATACAAAAATCAGCCGGGCATGGTGGCGGGCACCTGTAATTCCAGCTACTTGGGAGGCTGAGGCAGGAGAATCACGTGAACCCGGGAGGCAGAGGTTGCAGTGAGCCGAAATTAAGTCATTGCACTCCAGCCTGAGCAACAGAGTGAGACTCCTTCTCAGAAAAAAAAAAAAGAGAGAAAGATAGATAGATAGATAGATAGACAGATAGAAAAGATAGAAAGAAAGAAAGAAAGAAAGAGAAAGAAAGAAAGAGAGAGAGAGAGAGAGAAAGAAAGAAAGAAAGAAAGAAAGAGAGAGAGAAGGAGAAAGAAAGAAGACAAGACAAGGCAAATCCCAAAGGCAATGTTGAATTTGATGGAGAGCAGATTATGAAGACAGAAACACGGAAATAAGCATATGGGGGTTACAGTAGATTTTGAAGTCAGAGGTGAGAATTTGGAGATGCCAAATGTAGGGCAAACAAAGATCTTGTGAGGTTACATGAATACTAAGGTGGAACTGTCTTGTCCTTTCCTTCTCCTGCCTCTAATCAGAAGTCAGTGTGGCTAGTGAAGCTGCTGATCCAATTCCTATTCCTCACTCCAGCTTCTCTGCAAGACAGCAGCCAGACTCTAATCTGTTCTGCCTGTTGCATCCCTATGTGTGCTAGATATTTCTCTCAATACCACCCCTGATGTCTGGGGCCTGCATCTCCTTTCACCCTGCAGTTTAATCTCCCAACCTGCATGCAGAGTCAAGTTCGAAAGCTGCTCAGTGCTTCTTGTTACCGTGTCATTCAGATAGGACCTTTTCACTATGAAGCCCTGGTCATGTTGCTGATACTCATTGACATTATTATGCCAAACACCTGGCTAAGTGATTTCACATGGATTTTCTTCCTTGATTTTCGCAGTAGCCATAAGGGTTAGAAGGCAATAACAAGGTGGCCATGCATTCCATTCTGCCTGTGAATAGTCCCTATGTATGCAGAGTTATTAATACCACCCTCTCTCACTTTCAAAGGGTTCTAGTTTGGATGGTCAATCATATGGGCATCCGAACTGTCATTACACTTACTCTCCTCAGTTTACAGATGAAATGCAGAGAAGTTAAGTCCCTTCTCCATTGTCACACAGCTGATAAATGGCTGAGCCGGGACTTGAACACAAGTGGTCTAACCCCATTGTGATTGAATTCATGTCTACAAGTCCCCTTGAAGTTTGGATGGATACCTGACCTTTTAGGATTTGTTTCTTCTACTAAGTCAGTTGTGATATTTTGTGTCATACCAGGTAGCTTATCCTCTTGCACCCCCAGCCGACTTCTAGTGACCACCAGGCCCCACTGTGCCTGATTAGAAGCAGCAGATATAGGGTGAGCTTTTATCACATAGTGTGAAGAGGAGGAGAGAAACAAAGTGCCTGCTTGAGTGGGTACGAGACTTGAGTGAGACTTTTATTGCATAAGCAATGGTTAGGCCAAGTAATGGCCTAGCCATTTATTTTGGACAACTTACTAGTCGACTCAAATTACCCCATAGTCAGTTCCAAGAAAGAAAATAACATCTATCATGTAACTGGCTAAAATGCTAAGAACAAAAACGCCATGTAGAAGTTTACCTAAAAAACCTAGATTTTTGCAAAAATTGGAGTTTGGATATCCATAGTGTCCTTTTTACATTAAAACAAGTTCTTGGTCAAGAGTGTGAGCAATACACATTAAAAATTCTTCAAGCTGATATAATACCTTTTTCTCAAATAAAACTAAAAAGTTAAAAATGCAGCAATCACTTTCCACATCCTGAAAACAAGGGAATGTACTGAGATTTGCACAATTAACCATACTTTTTAAAAAGCATTCTCTCCAGCAATTGATGATGTATCTTCTTGGCTCATTTAGACTGGGTGGCTCTCCATGGTTCTGTCTTGTGAGGAGGGAGTGGAAGCAAGTCCCTGTGGACACCTACGCTATGCAGCATCCTTTCAATGCTAGAATAGTAAAAGTTACATTAAAATATCGAGATTCTTCAAGACCCAGAAACAACTACAAGAGGCCCTCCTGTGTATTACTGGCATGAAATAGATAATAGGTGTTCAATAAGTGTTTGTTGAATTATATGCGTTGACATTAGATGATTTGCTAAAGATGCTTCTTATACATATAATTTGTGTGTGGCAGTGGGGAGTCTACAGTGAGACTGTCTTCAAGGTGGACTCCAACAATCTCTACCTCTTGATACTCAAGCCCTGTGTAGTTCCCTCCCACTCTGAATGGGACTAACTTATAGACCAATAGGATATTGTAGAAATAATAGTGTGTAACTTAGACTGGTCATAAACTTCAAACTCCAGGAACTTAGACTGGTCATTGTGGCTTCTTCCTTATCCTCTTGGATCCTTGGCTCTAGAAGAAGCCAGCTGCCATGTCATGAGGACACCCAAGCAACCCTGTGGAGAAACCCACCTGCTGAGGAAGTCAGGTCTGTCACCTTCCCCTCCTGACTTGCCAGCCATGTGTGTGAACCATGGGAGGGCACCTGCAGCCTTCAGATGACCGTGGGCCCAGGCAGCATCTTGTCTGCAACCTCAGAAAACACCTCGAGCCAGAACTACACATCTATGCCGCTCCTGAATTCCTGACACACAGAAACTGTGAGATAACACATGTTTATTTTTGTTTAAAGCCATTAAGTTTTGGAGTCCTGTGTTATTCAACAATAGATAACAAACACAGATTTATTTTATGCATTGTGTGTGTGAGTGTGTGTGTATAAAAATTTGCCTTGAACTAGAAAAAGAGCTACATAAAGTGAGTAGAAGAATGACATAGTATATACCCTGAAACAGACCAGTTGGATGAAGATCTTGGCTGCCGACACTGGGTGTGTACCAGTGACCTCTTCCCAAGGAGCTCCCAACATATGTTAACAATGATAATTAAGTGTCAGGCCATACTAAGATAGAAGCTACTAGAAAGAAGCAATCTTTGTTGTGACAATATTTTAGTGAGTACTGCATCTCACATATTCAATGCCTGTAAGAGAAAACAGAAGTAGAGACTTTCTCGTCGACAGTGTCTCCCACTTTTTGGAGAGGGTAATAGTAGCTGCCACTTGCTGACCTTGTAGTACTACTTCCTGGCACCATGCTAAACCTTTTATCCATATTATCTCACTTAATTCTCACAGCAGTCTTCTGAGGGAAGTGTGAAGGTTAAGAGGAGTTAGGTAACTTGCTGAAGATTACCAAGCTAGTGAGAGACAGAACTGACTTTCAAATCCAGGCTGACTTTTTCTAGAGTCTTCCTTAACCCAGTATGTATACTACCTCTGATGTCATGTTAAACTTGCTTTTGAAGCTTTATATCACCATTAGCTTCTATAGAGGTGGCCATAACATAAGTTGGTAGGGTACTCTTTTTAAAAATCTTATATATTAAATGAATTACAAAGCGATGTAATATGTCACCATTTTTATTCATAGACATGTAGTGATAGGCTGTGTTTTAGAACCCAAAGCATCTTCATGGGATATGCCTTCTCTTCCTCTCAGTATTGGGTGGGGACAAGACCTTTATCAAGACTGCCTAAGATAATTTGTATTTCCTTCAGAAATGTAATAGGATCCTATCCTAACCACCAGGAACTTAGACTGGTCATTGTGGCTTCTTCCTTATCCTCTTGGATCCCTGGCTCTAGAAGAAGCCAGCTGCCATGTCATGAGGACACCCAAG
>NW_012105020.1:84539-86334 GCF_000951045.1 Mandrillus leucophaeus
AGAAAGAAAGAAGACAAGACAAGGCAAATCCCAAAGGCAATGTTGAATTTGATGGAGAGCAGATTATGAAGACAGAAACACGGAAATAAGCATATGGGGGTTACAGTAGATTTTGAAGTCAGAGGTGAGAATTTGGAGATGCCAAATGTAGGGCAAACAAAGATCTTGTGAGGTTACATGAATACTAAGGTGGAACTGTCTTGTCCTTTCCTTCTCCTGCCTCTAATCAGAAGTCAGTGTGCCTAGTGAAGCTGCTGATCCAATTCCTATTCCTCACTCCAGCTTCTCTGCAAGACAGCAGCCAGACTCTAATCTGTTCTGCCTGTTGCATCCCTATGTGTGCTAGATATTTCTCTCAATACCACCCCTGATGTCTGGGGCCTGCATCTCCTTTCACCCTGAAATTTAATCTCCCAACCTGCATGCAGAGTCAAGTTCGAAAGCTGCTCAGTGCTTCTTGTTACCGTGTCATTCAGATAGGACCTTTTCACTATGAAGCCCTGGTCATGTTGCTGATACTCATTGACATTATTATGCCAAACACCTGGCTAAGTGATTTCACATGGATTTTCTTCCTTGATTTTCGCAGTAGCCATAAGGGTTAGAAGGCAATAACAAGGTGGCCATGCATTCCATTCTGCCTGTGAATAGTCCCTATGTATGCAGAGTTATTAATACCACCCTCTCTCACTTTCAAAGGGTTCTAGTTTGGATGGTCAATCATATGGGCATCCGAACTGTCATTACACTTACTCTCCTCAGTTTACAGATGAAATGCAGAGAAGTTAAGTCCCTTCTCCATTGTCACACAGCTGATAAATGGCTGAGCCGGGACTTGAACACAAGTGGTCTAACCCCATTGTGATTGAATTCATGTCTACAAGTCCCCTTGAAGTTTGGATGGATACCTGACCTTTTAGGATTTGTTTCTTCTACTAAGTCAGTTGTGATATTTTGTGTCATACCAGGTAGCTTATCCTCTTGCACCCCCAGCCGACTTCTAGTGACCACCAGGCCCCACTGTGCCTGATTAGAAGCAGCAGATATAGGGTGGGCTTTTATCACATAGTGTGAAGAGGAGGAGAGAAACAAAGTGCCTGCTTGAGTGGGTACGAGACTTGAGTGAGACTTTTATTGCATAAGCAATGGTTAGGCCAAGTAATGGCCTAGCCATTTATTTTGGACAACTTACTAGTCGACTCAAATTACCCCATAGTCAGTTCCAAGAAAGAAAATAACATCTATCATGTAACTGGCTAAAATGCTAAGAACAAAAACGCCATGTAGAAGTTTACC
The DNA here is from genome assembly GCF_000951045.1 of Mandrillus leucophaeus. Taxonomy (NCBI): domain Eukaryota; kingdom Metazoa; phylum Chordata; class Mammalia; order Primates; family Cercopithecidae; genus Mandrillus; species Mandrillus leucophaeus. The sequence goes on from NW_012105020.1 coordinate 85,836, forward strand.
TAAAAAACCTAGATTTTTGCAAAAATTGGAGTTTGGATATCCATAGTGTCCTTTTTACATTAAAACAAGTTCTTGGTCAAGAGTGTGAGCAATACACATTAAAAATTCTTCAAGCTGATATAATACCTTTTTCTCAAATAAAACTAAAAAGTTAAAAATGCAGCAATCACTTTCCACATCCTGAAAACAAGGGAATGTACCGAGATTTGCACAATTAACCATACTTTTTAAAAAGCATTCTCTCCAGCAATTGATGATGTATCTTCTTGGCTCATTTAGACTGGGTGGCTCTCCATGGTTCTGTCTTGTGAGGAGGGAGTGGAAGCAAGTCCCTGTGGACACCTACGCTATGCAACATCCTTTCAATGCTAGAATAGTAAAAGTTACATTAAAATATCCAGATTCTTCAAGACCCAGAAACAACTACAAGAGGCCCTCCTGTGTATTACTGGCATGAAATAGATAATAGGTGTTCAATAAGTGTTTGTTGAATTATATG
>NW_012105020.1:87784-94210 GCF_000951045.1 Mandrillus leucophaeus
CTCTTTTTAAAAATCTTATATATTAAATGAATTACAAAGCGATGTAATATGTCACCATTTTTATTCATAGACATGTAGTGATAGGCTGTGTTTTAGAACCCAAAGCATCTTCATGGGATATGCCTTCTCTTCCTCTCAGTATTGGGTGGGGACAAGACCTTTATCAAGACTGCCTAAGATAATTTGTATTTCCTTCAGAAATGTAATAGGATCCTATCCTAACCACACATATTCCTAAAGACCCAAGAGTACATGCAGTTGACTAGGTTTAAGGGTTTTTCAAGGTAGAAACACTAACAGCATGGAGGCTGGGCTCCTACCCCCACATAACCCAGCAGTCCTGGAGCCAACCTCCATTGGAACTGCAGCTTTGCCCTCTGTCAGCTTGGCCACATTGGGTAGGGGACAGAGTGGGCTTGGGGATGGAGGATGGGGGATGCCTTCTACAGCCAGAATTCAGTTGCACTTGAAAATAGAACAGGATAACAATACTTTGCCTAAAAGATGAACATGAATATCCTGCATCCTGTCTTGCATTCTTCTCATCTGAAATGCTGGGAGCCCAGTGATTTCTCCCACTTTAAGAGGTTCTCTGTTCTCCCATGACTGCTAATGCCACCCTGCAATGGAAGGCACAGTTGACTCACTTTGTGAGCTGCTGTGGACTGTGGATGCTCCCAGGTGGAGCCCATAACCAGGACAGCTTCTCTTTTCACTGGGTTTTCCCAGTGTCTCAGGTGCTGTGTCAAGTGCTCCATTTGGATTATCTCATTTACTCCTCCTTATCCTATAAGAATCTGATACAATACATGACTATCATTCCCATTTCTCCACTGCAGAAACAAAGAACAGATGATCATTTGCCAAAAAGTCACAAATCCAGGAAATGGTAACTTCAGGTCTGTTGGACAGCAAAAATATCTTCCAAAGAAAGACCATGTGAGTCTTCTTAGTATTCCTTCCATCAACCTGCACCACAGGGCAATGCCGTCTACATATTACAGCTAACTGGCGTGACTGTTCTGGGCTTGGTAGGACCTCCTTCCACTGCCTGATTTCCAGTTCTTTCCTCTCACACCTCACTTTTCAGTGCTCCTACCTCTTTTATGACACTGTTAGTGGTGTTTACTATAGCCTTCAAAAAAATATATCGTTAGGGGAATGTGGTATATCCCAGCAACAACTCCTATCTTCACCTCTACCTTAAAGTCCACACATTGGTCATTGGTGTTCTATCTGAATCTTTTTGTTAGATAAAGCTATAGAATCCTACACCTAGAAGAACTCATGTCATCTATTCTAACCCTCTAATTTTATGGACAAGCAAACTTAGATCCAGAGAAAAAGGTGACAAGACTTGTCTGCAGTCCTAATTAGTGTTAGAGCCCAAAGCCAATCCCCTGTTTTCCCCACCTCTTCACACAAGAAGGAAGGCTGCACATGTCCTCTTGGGAACCGCAGTGGCTTCAATTGTCAGTAGCACAAACTGGAGATAATAGGAACAAAAACTTTAAGAATCCACATCCTGCAGTTTAGGTTGTAAAGAGAGGCTAAGCATTAGCTTATCAAGTTAATCTTCTGAATATTGCCTACTTCTCCTATTCCTGCTGGACTTAAACTTTGGTTTGTCCCTGTTTCCTTTCAAAACCCTGGAGCTGGGTGCTTTTGCACCAACCCTAAAATGATACATTGGGCGTCTCCCCTGAGTCCTGGCAAACAATGTAAAATTGAGCTCAGGCTATCTTTTTATCTTTAAAATTGATTTGGAAAGAACATCGTAAACGACTTTAAAGACTGCCATTTTCATGTTTGGAAAGCAATTCGTGATTATTGTAAACTAGATTTAACTTGGAATGTTTAAGACGTGGGTGGTTAATTCCTGCCACAATTCAAAGGGGGAAAAATGAACACAGAAAATAAAATAGAACAAGTACAGAGAGTACAGTTAATAGCTCATTTATCCCATGTCATCCAAAAATATTTTTCACATAACTAACTCTTGAAGATAACATAATTTGCCCAATTTGATCACTTAACTTTTAAAAATTAAAAGCAGTTGCTGGTGGAAGTTTTATCTAGAATGTGTCACAGATTTCTCCCTCCTGAACCCAAGGCCACTGGACATAATTTGTTTTTTCCTGATGCATTAGTGTCCTTGTTGTGAATATATTCCAGTAACAACTCCTCCTGTATTCACCCCCACCATAAAGTCCAAACATCAGTCATTGATGCATCAGTCACTTCCCTAATGCATCAATTTGATCCATTGTACTGGGGTAGAACACCATAATTTATATCCACCTTTCTAGTGTTTACCTCCCCAAACATGGATTAGTCCCGGATACTGTGGATATTGATTTTTTTTTTCTTTTCCATTTTCTCACATTGTCTGTCATCTGTCCCTTCCTTTGGTGGGTGGCTCATACCTTTAAGTTAGTCTGACTCAGCCATGCACCCTGGACCCATGAGCTGGTGAAGAGAAGTCAAGGAAACTTCCTGTCCCACCTCTCTCTTGTCCTTGCCACTTCATTCCAATGCCAAGGCTCTCTCTTCTGTTTGAGTTACCATTTCCACATGGCTTTATTGACTTTGAGCCTTGACTTGCAGGACTGGTATCTACCCTCTTTGGTACTAACTCGGAATAGCAATGATAATAACACAAATAGTTGTAATAATGATAATGGTGAAAGAATGATATCATGTACTATTTATGCCAGTGTTTTGTACTATGTGCCTTTGTTACAACAGTTATGTAGAAGGGTTCTTCTTACTCTTATTAGCCAATAGAGAAAATAAGGCTCAGAGAATTCATGTTCCAAGACAACAAAACTAGGATTCAAACACAGGCAGATCTCATCAACTCCAAAACTCACGCTTATTGCTGTGAATCACTTTCTAGGCTGCATTACTTCACCCTCATTCCTTCCCTATGTATGTGGCCTCAGCTCCATCAGGTGGCTGAGTCTTTGGTGAGCTGGCTTTGTAGCTGGGCCCACCACAACCCCTTGAAGAATCTTTCATCCCACTTGCCTTCAGCAGGGACATCCTTCCAGTAGACATTGGCTGGACCAGGGCAGGTCAGAATGATATTGCTTCTGGTCAAAAGTCACTGTAAGCTTAGTTCAGCAAGCTCTTTAGAATCCCGCATAAGGTAACGGTGTTAACCATGAGGATATAAAGACCTCTTCACTAAGCCACTCCCATTAGCTTCACAGAATAAATCTCATGACATCCTTTTCTGGCTCTGGAGAAGTTGTTTTTGTCCCTTTTCAGTACTTGACTATGATCAGCATAGTTGATGCTGCAAAAGTAGTGACCTTAGGGTAAGTGAGGTATTATTATATTATTTTAAATTTGTTTACTCATGAAAAATAACAGGGAAGGGGATTTAGAACTTGTGTCACATTACCATGGGAGCTAACTTCAAAGCGCAGAGGAGACATATGCAACACCCATTCCCCTATCACTCAGAGAAGACTGTGTGTCCCTGGGAAAAGAAGAGTGAAGAGATTTAAAAAAAAAACAAAACAAAAACTACTTACTGGGGAAGTGGGGAGAAAACAAGCAGTGTTTAAAAGTCATTAGATTTTCTCTTTTCCAGTAATAATTAGAATTTGTTGAATTTGTACCATGTGTTTGATACTGGGCCCAGCACTTTATGTGGATATTAGATCCTCATTAATATTCATTCATTGAACAGATGAGGAAAGTGAGGCTTAAAATTTTTGCTCAAAGTCACAAAGTTAATAAACAGCTCGACAGGGATTTACATTTTGGCAAACAGCTTCCTGATGCCTAAGTGCCGCACTATACCACCTTTTATTAAGAATAAGAAAGGTTTAGTATGAGCTGAGAAGAGTTCAATCAAACATAGATGCCTGAGAAAGGTAAGTTATTAACGGAACATTTAAATTACCTATGCACTCTGCAGGAAGCTGATTTAGAGGGCAATGAAAGATAATTTTCTGATGCATCTAAATGTACCCACAAAAGAATAATCTGCTTTTCAGCTGCACCAATGCCAAAGGTAGAAAAATGAAGATAAAGGAAAGCTTGGCAGCAGCACCTGATTTTTAAAGCAAAAGAACAGTGTGCTTTTTTCCAAAGTGATTAATTGTACAACTCAATAAATGTCAGCACATGGGAAAGATGCCTGCAAAGAGGAGACCACTATAATTAAGTGAAAATGAAGAGAGAGAAACTGAAAGAAAAGGTCTCTACAAATCACAGTTGCAGGGGGATCAAAAGAGGTCACGGGTTATTATCATAATAAACTTAAGTCCCAGGTCCCTGATTAGAGGTAGCAGTAGGAGGGGCAGAGATGCAAGTTGAGAAAGGGTAACTGGGACCTAGGAAGAATTACTTCATCCGGTTGTGTTTTCCACTTTTCAGCTAAGAAGGCACTGATTAACTCCCTCCTAGCCATTTAGTTGAGTTCAGACCTGGTGGAGGGGCTTACCCATCTGGAAACAGACACGGAAAAAGATTCTCACTAATCTTGCCCTGGAAAATGACCAAATCCCATGACCTGGTTTTACTGACTGAGGGCAAAATTCCCTACCACTTTCAATCTAAGGGGTTCTCCTCCTTTGGGTCACTTTTGTTTAGGAACAATTTCTGAACCTCTGGAAAATTTAGTCCAACATGATTAAGAGCTTGATGATGATGATGACGAAGATGATAATGATGACAATGATAGTGTGATTTTTATTATCTATTAATTCATTCATTCCACTAATCATTTCTGAGCTGTCATGGAAAGGCAGTGCTATAGCTTAAATCAGCAGATAGAGGTTTCCTACCCTCTGCCTCAGTCCCCATGTTTCTTCCCATCGCATGACTCCACAGAGAATACTTGTGGTAGAGAAGGAAGATGAAACAAAGATTGCGAGGCAGTTGAGCTCCCACCAACTTGATGGTCACCCCTAGAACCTTACACTAGCCCAGGAAGGAAAGTGGCTGGTTCCATCTGCAGCAGTGACATGTTTGAGCTGTCATCCAACTCTCCAGGGTCAGCCTCCTGTGGATTCAAGAGTGAGTGGCAGGTCTTCCAGCAACCAAGTCCACGCTCACAGAGTGTCCTGGGATGATGGCTCATTTTCCTCTTTCTAATTGGACCCAAAGTAGCCTCTTTTCTGGGGGCATTTTGGTGTTAACCAACATTTTGTGTCATGTAGGGGGAAGAAAGGAATGATAAAGGGAGCCCACTACATTTCTGTATTCTAAATATATGCTTTGACAGCCAATTTAGGTAGTTAAGTCACTGCTGCCAGTGAACACTTCACACAGTAAACAAGGCACCTTAAAAAAATTCATTTATCAAAGTCATTACATTTAAGAGTGGTTTCAATTCCCATCAAAATGCAATTTAAATCATCACCTTAAAACCATCTGCTCAGTTGTTAGCTGGTTTCTGAAACTGTCATCCAAGAAAAAGTCATAGACTTTGCTGTGAGGGACAGACCAGCTCTCAAAGGGAATTTTCCAGGGTCGCCTCACTACCCCCTGCCACATGCCAGTTCTAATTCTAGTTCTGCCACTTACCAGCTGTGGGAATCACTTAATTTCTCTGTGCCTCAGTTTCCTCAACAGTAAAACAGGGATGATCACAGCACTGCCTCATAGCGGGAGGTGTAAATGTATCGTGATGCATAAATATTCATTAGCACTGTGCCTGGCACATGGCGAGTGCCATAAGGGCTTGTTTTCTTAGAGGTATCATCATCATGATTATTATTCATTGAGCATATACTCCAAGGTGGGTGCTGGATATATAGCAAACAAGGTAAGCACAATCCTATGTCTTACAGAGAGGGAAGACATAATTTAAAAATTAAATCAATCAGGATGTAATTATAGCTGGTGTGTTAGAAAGGAAACCCACAGGGTACAATGATAAGGACTGAGGTTCAGGGCTGTGAAGCAAGGCCTGTTAGGGGAGGCTTTTCCAGGGCAGTATCACCTTTAAGCTGATCCTGGAAGCTGAGAGGGAGGAGACAAAGCCTCTGTTATCACCCTAGCAGAGGCAGCATCATGCTTGTTCACTGAATAATTATGGGCCAGGCTCGATGTTGGTCTTTGCAGTTACTCTTTTCCCACCAATATCCTGAAAGTGTAAAGGATGATCTCCATTTTAGAGCAGATGCTATTGAGGCTTAGAGAGGTTAGGTGACTCGTATGAGTCAGGCTGACTCTGAAGCTCACTGTGAGCTTTTCTACTGTGCTCTGCTGGCCACCTCTTCCACCAGGTCATTTGGACAAGCAACAAATTAGACTTGAACCAGGATGCTTAGTCCATATTGACTGTAGGTTCTGTCAGTCTCACCATAAATTAACCCAAACTAAGAGAGATCTCCTTAGTTTGGGGAGCTAGAGTACTCTGCCTTCTGGCCCTGGGATTGGGGAGAGGAGGAACATTTGAATCCT
>NW_012105020.1:94260-98632 GCF_000951045.1 Mandrillus leucophaeus
GTGTGATTTTTATTATCTATTAATTCATTCATTCCACTAATCATTTCTGAGCTGTCATGGAAAGGCAGTGCTATAGCTTAAATCAGCAGATAGAGGTTTCCTACCCTCTGCCTCAGTCCCCATGTTTCTTCCCATCGCATGACTCCACAGAGAATACTTGTGGTAGAGAAGGAAGATGAAACAAAGATTGCGAGGCAGTTGAGCTCCCACCAACTTGATGGTCACCCCTAGATCCTCACACTAGCCCAGGAAGGAAAGTGGCTGGTTCCATCTGCAGCAGTGACATGTTTGAGCTGTCATCCAACTCTCCAGGGTCAGCCTCCTGTGGATTCAAGAGTGAGTGGCAGGTCTTCCAGCAACCAAGTCCACGCTCACAGAGTGTCCTGGGATGATGGCTCATTTTCCTCTTTCTAATTGGACCCAAAGTAGCCTCTTTTCTGGGGGCATTTTGGTGTTAACCAACATTTTGTGTCATGTAGGGGGAAGAAAGGAATGATAAAGGGAGCCCACTACATTTCTGTATTCTAAATATATGCTTTGACAGCCAATTTAGGTAGTTAAGTCACTGCTGCCAGTGAACACTTCACACAGTAAACAAGGCACCTTAAAAAAATTCATTTATCAAAGTCATTACATTTAAGAGTGGTTTCAATTCCCATCAAAATGCAATTTAAATCATCACCTTAAAACCATCTGCTCAGTTGTTAGCTGGTTTCTGAAACTGTCATCCAAGAAAAAGTCATAGACTTTGCTGTGAGGGACAGACCAGCTCTCAAAGGGAATTTTCCAGGGTCGCCTCACTACCCCCTGCCACATGCCAGTTCTAATTCTAGTTCTGCCACTTACCAGCTGTGGGAATCACTTAATTTCTCTGTGCCTCAGTTTCCTCAACAGTAAAACAGGGATGATCACAGCACTGCCTCATAGCGGGAGGTGTAAATGTATCGTGATGCATAAATATTCATTAGCACTGTGCCTGGCACATGGCGAGTGCCATAAGGGCTTGTTTTCTTAGAGGTATCATCATCATGATTATTATTCATTGAGCATATACTCCAAGGTGGGTGCTGGATATATAGCAAACAAGGTAAGCACAATCCTATGTCTTACAGAGAGGGAAGACATAATTTAAAAATTAAATCAATCAGGATGTAATTATAGCTGGTGTGTTAGAAAGGAAACCCACAGGGTACAATGATAAGGACTGAGGTTCAGGGCTGTGAAGCAAGGCCTGTTAGGGGAGGCTTTTCCAGGGCAGTATCACCTTTAAGCTGATCCTGGAAGCTGAGAGGGAGGAGACAAAGCCTCTGTTATCACCCTAGCAGAGGCAGCATCATGCTTGTTCACTGAATAATTATGGGCCAGGCTCGATGTTGGTCTTTGCAGTTACTCTTTTCCCACCAATATCCTGAAAGTGTAAAGGATGATCTCCATTTTAGAGCAGATGCTATTGAGGCTTAGAGAGGTTAGGTGACTCGTATGAGTCAGGCTGACTCTGAAGCTCACTGTGAGCTTTTCTACTGTGCTCTGCTGGCCACCTCTTCCACCAGGTCATTTGGACAAGCAACAAATTAGACTTGAACCGGGATGCTTAGTCCATATTGACTGTAGGTTCTGTCAGTCTCACCATAAATTAACCCAAACTAAGAGAGATCTCCTTAGTTTGGGGAGCTAGAGTACTCTGCCTTCTGGCCCTGGGATTGGGGAGAGGAGGAACATTTGAATCCTCTCCTTCACTTGGTCAGACTGACCTGTGGACAAGCTGTTATGCTGACTGGTGCACCAACGGCAGTCTTCATTTCAGGATATATAAGCCAGTCTAGCAGGCCTACTAGATACACACCCCATCCCCACTGGCCAAAGTCAAAATAGTGAGGGGTTCTACTGAGGTGCTGACACCTATGCTAGGTATTCTGGAAGTATTTGCACTTCTTGGGATATTTGGTGACAGGTACTCTAGTGTTTTGTCTGTGCTGAGAACAGGGTCCAAGGGCAGTTATCGAGTTACTTTCTCACATCCAGCCTCTACTTTCTAGAGCTTGGACCCCCTTTTGGGCTCTGCTGTGAGCAATGGCTGCCATCTGCTGTATCCTCTTTCTGTGCCTGTAAATTGTTCCTAAATACTTCATTTTTAGTTATTAATCAATGTGATCAAATTCACTTTTTATCCTTCAGAGATGCTCAAAAATTCTCATTTGCTGAAAAAGTTTCCCACCTTTTCTCATTTTGTTGTAATCAATATGTTGCCTTTATACTGCTTTGTTTCATTTCACTTGGATTTGGGGAAAGAGGTAGCTAAAAAAATGTACTCCGCACACCACGTTGAGCTACAAGTCAGGGCCTCCAGACTCCAAATGTGGAAACCATGTTCTGCTGGCCAGAGGGCAGGCAGGTGCAGCAAAAAGATACTTCAAAAGTGACTCCTGAACATTTGTGTTTTGGAAGCAGGGAGGAAGGCGGGAGTTAATTCAACCTGGGGGAAATAAGAACCTTTCTCTGAGGAGGTGATGATTCCCTTGAGGTTTCACTGTTAGAATATGGTTTTCCCAGGCAAGGTCCTTGTATTGGTCTGCTAGGGTACTAGGGCTGCTGTAGCAAAACACCACAGACTAGGTGGTTTAAACAACAGAAACTCATCTTCTCACAGCTCTAGAGGCTGGAAGTTGAAGATCAAAGTGCCCTTAGGGTTGTTTCCTGGTGAAGACTCTCTTCCTATCTTGCAAACGGCACCTTCTCACTGTGGCTTCATATGGCCTTTCCCTTGTACACACATGAAAAGAGAGAGAGAGAGAGAGATCTGGTGTTTCTTCCTCGTCTTATAAGGACATTAGTTCTAGAGGATGAAGGCCTCACCCTTATGACCTCATGAAACCTTATTACTTTCTTAGAAGCTCTATCTCAAAACAGAGTCACACTGGGGCTTAGTGTTCCAAAATATGAATTTTGGGGGGACATAATTCTACCCTTAAACTCTTAGCCTTTCCATAAATTTATCTTTATAAATAAGTTCTGATCATGACCTTATGAGGGTCTTGAAATAGACCCACCAGAAACTTGCAGTGTGTGAAGAAATGAAACCAAGCTGTATAGCATCAGGGATATCCAAAAAGTCCTTGAGGCTGATTTTGTCAGGCTTCATTTCTCAATTTTTTATTTCTCAAATATTTTATCCAAGCTCATCTTTGTTTTTACAAGACAAGCATGTGTTATTAGCAGTAGGTTTCTGTGTATTTGATGCCTTATAGAGGATAGCAGAAAACCTCTCCCCATCCAAGGTCAGCATTATGTGTCAGAAGACTCAGATGCACCAGGTCTTTTGGGGAGGAGAAGAATATAGGCTTCATCTCCATCATGCCAGAGCACAGTCCAATTTGACACAGTCAAAATAGAGGCAGGTATTTTGCAATAGATTATAGATTTAGACACACGGCTCTTACATAATTTAACAAAGCTGGGAAGGTCCAACACTTTCAATGGACATTATTTATTTAAATTAAATATGTATTTCCTTGCCTATTGTAAAAAGGTCTTTGGACATATTATCCCAGTGGTGGAGATATTTACATGTACAGCCAAATGATTCTTAGGTCAAAAGATTTTAGAAAAGTGCTCTGAAAACTAAATTCATTAGTCAAGATTTGTCGAAGAAGGATGGGCAGTCTGCAGCTGGGTAGGTGGACCCCTGAGGCAGAGTCCAGAACCCTCCTAGGATTCAGTACAATTTTGCTGGTTTTCGTTTGCCCTTTCATTCGTTTTTTTCTTTTTTTCCTTTTTTCTCCTTAGCCTCCTTTTATTCTCTTGAAACGCCTTACTTTTTCTTCCTATATGTCTTTCTCCCTGGTCAATAAGATGTTAAAAACATCTCTCTCTGTCCTTCCTTCCATTTGCTATGTGCATTAAGGCTACTATAATCTACACAACACGGCTATCTCTGCTTTGAAACAAGAATATTTACACCAATTTAAGATTTCATAAGTGCTGAATAAATTTATATATATATATAAAATAACATATAATAATATATAATTAATGACCCAGGATGAAATTTAGCTTCCAACACTTCTTTGGAAAATTTAGCCTTACGAATTGTTAGTGACATTATTTCCTAATCCAAGACAATTACTTAAAAAATCTTAAAGGCGGGGGGGGCCTGTGTGTCAACATGCCTGCTAAATATGACGGAAACATGGACATGTCTCTGGGTAGATTTCTGTGTCTCCCCCAACCCAACCCAATCTCCAGCTCAATTTACTATGTAAAACATGGAGCTCAGAACCCAACCCCTTTCTTGCAACTTTGCTGCATGTTTGGAATCTTTCATGAGAAAATGTTGGAGAACATACTCAACTCTTTTTTTTTTTTTTTTTTTTTT
>NW_012105020.1:98867-103513 GCF_000951045.1 Mandrillus leucophaeus
GGCCTCCCAAAGTGCTGGGATTACAGGCTTGAGCCACCGCGCCCGGCCTCAACTCTTCTTCCCTGAGTTTCATCTTTGTATTTCTTGTCCACTGGATAATGCTTGTGTGTATTGAATTCCCAAGTAACCAGTCCTTGGACGTTCCTTTAGCTTGATAACAGAGGCTAACAGAGAGAGGAGACAGAGCAAGAGAGAGAGAATATTGAGAGTCTGTCAGCAGCCCGTCAGTAATAGGGGTGAATTCCTCAGGCAGAGGGGATCGATGAAGGCGGGACTGTAATAGCTAGAAAGCATCTCATTTGTCTCCCTAAAGACTTTGGCATCTGCCAAAACATCTGATTCCAAAAGCCACCCCGGAGGTCAGCCAGATTTAGAGAGAGATGGTTAGAGAGGAGTTTAGGATGTGAAGTCCATCTTGCCTGCCAAGCCCACGGTGGAGAGCGGAGGGATCTGTCTTCCCTCTCCAGTTTCTGACTGGGGCTGGTGGACTATTTAAGCGTTTCCAGCTAGCCGCTTGCTGCCTGCGAGCTACGCAGCCATGAGCAGATGATGAGAACCTACGGAAACGATTGGAGAGAGAGACGTCCTGGGGGGATGGGAGTAAGTGGGTGGGGGTGGGCACTGCCATACAGAGAGCCCAGAGGAACTGTCCTATTTGAAAAGACACATTCACAAACATAGAAGCCCACTCTGCACTTTGTCTCTAGTGGACACCATTAGATATAGATCTTCAATACACACAAGCCAGACAGGCTAAATCATAGCCTCTCTTCAGTAAATGCCCTAGTTGTTTAGAGGAAAAATGGTTTAGATTAGCACCCGGGCAGTCTGACAAAGGTCCAGAGGGAGTAGGGGACTTGCCAGCATCATTAGCATTTTTTTCTTCTTTTTCCAGCAGCACTAAAATATATTTGCTCAAAACAGAGGGAGATGAAAAACGACTGGCAGCCAGTAACTTCTTAAAAGAAAAGAAAAAGAAGCATGTTTTACTTCTCTGGGGCGAACATACCAATTAAAACGATGCTGTGTTGTGACAGATTGCTGAGCAATTAATGCGTATTTGAGCATCACGCTAGATGCTTCCGCGAAAGCAACAACCTCACTGAGGCTGGGGCAGCCACACGTTACAGCAAAACAATCCTTCCTCAAACTTCCTGCAGCACCCTTCACGCCAAGGAGCCCAGAAACCACAGAAAACATTTTTTTTCTTTGAATCTCCAAGAGTTACACTGGAAGAATTAGCTTGGCAGAAAGATCCCGACATTGAATTCTATTGGGGATTTCATACTTTCCTCATTTGTAAGCAAAATCCATTTTCCATGAGATATTTTTAGTGCAAGCAGCCCCTGTTGCCCTATTCTCTTTCACTATACCATTAGATGTTGAGGCCATTCCAGAAACGACACGTGATTTCTAAGCATCTCTCTCTTTGGTTCTTTCCTAAGTGACTAGTCTCGCAGGAGTCAGGGAATACTAGACTCTTAACTACCAAAGACCTTAAAGTCCTTCCCAGAGCCTTGAATTCTTATTGATAGGATGTTAAAATGCTTTACAGCTGCTTTTTCTAAGAGGTCAGCTTGGCGGAGCTTGCTGAGTGACCTCAGTAATACAGATATTTTCAGCCCTGCAAGCCGCCTATGTAAATATAAAAATGTATTAGGCTGCAGAACTGCATGTGTGGGAACAGAACAACCATACTATTGAAAGGAAATCACAGGGGAACACTGGTGTCTCTCACGCGGGGCTGGTTAATGCGTGCATACTTTTGTTAAATCATCTTGATCTAGTGAACTCTGTGTTTCAGATAAGCCAATTTCATTTCTGGAACTTATGAGCCATGAAAAGTAAAACCTCAATCAGTGAGATATCCAGCGAAATTTCCTTCAGGAAGTGTTTATGTTTATAAAAAACAATCATTTTCACTCTTGACATGATGCTCATTTGCCTCTGGAAAAATTGTCAGTGTGAAGTCAGGTTTTCAGTTGTATGATCTGAAAAAGTAATTCATTTGTGTGTCTGACTGGGAAAGATACATTGATTCAGACCTCTGAAAGGAGAATCGAAGAGCTTCATTGTAATGAACAGGAAACATACTCTCGACGTGAATTGAGAAATACTCTCTGAGCGCAGTGCTCTAATATTCCTGAGTGTGTTCAGTTTCCGTGGATCAAATCTTTCCCATCTCTGCATCCAAGCTATTTGGCCATGATCAGATGATCAGAGCTCAAGGAAGTGATTGGAGAGTGAGCCGGCTGCAGCTGCAGTGTAGGCTGTTTTCAGGGACAAGGAGCCACTGTTTTGCAAACATAGCATCAACATAGAAGTTATTTTGTAGGCTCCAGGATGCAGCGATGGGCTGCACTGCCAGCATTGTTCTGCTTCAAGCTTTTCGTTCTGTGGTCCAGAGGAGCTGTCCACATATTTGTAGACGACGCCAAGAGGAACCATCCCACGAAATTTTGCCTCTGGAAAGTGACGATGAAATGAATAGACCCAGAACCCTCATCATAATGGTATGGTATCCGTGGTAAAGCAGCCTCAGTGGATTGAACTGTTATTATAGAGAGGTTACAATTTAGGGGTGTTGGTGTTCAGCGTTAGATAAAGACATGTGTGACCTAGAGTTTACTACTCTGAAGTACTATTTGGGGAAAATCTTTCAGAACTATTTCTATCATCCAAAGAGCGTATTTTCTTCTTGTTGTATGTCATGAAACTGTGCAGCTTCTCAGTCTACTAGAAATTCACTTCTGCTTCATGTTTTGCATGTTGTTATTTAACTTTTGTGCAGAAAATAAGAGAAAAACTTAGAGTTTGGTTTAAGTGAGTGGATTTTATTTTATAACTATAATTTGAAAGAAGAGCCCAAAATGGGCATTTTTTAAAATCACATGTAACCACTGAAGTTGTATAGATGCTCATAGTTGGATCTTTAACTTCAGGATATTTGGGGCTTTTCTTTCCGATTCTGCAAAGGAAATGCCTTTCCAGAATGCTTAATTTAGGCACAATATTAGAATAAAGAATTAAGAATTTTGTAGAATGCATAGTGTTTTCATTAGAAAGCTGTTTCTTGCCGCTTGTCAAATTACACTTTTGTCTGTGCTTTAATTATAGTAAACAATGTTGTTCCTTTTTTGTGCATCTGTTTGATCAGCAAGAATAAATTTGAGGATACAGTTCTTTCTTTCTTTAAGTTTAAAAAGAGATCTGCTTAGTCACTGAAATTAGAATAGGTAGTATGGTAAAGTCTCCAAAATTGAGGAGACATTGAAGTCTAGGTGGCTTCAGCATAATCGACTTTTTTCTCTTATATTTCAATGTTGAGATATCAAGGTTGTAGTAAATAATGAATGAAAAATACCTGTTACTCTAAAAGTTCTTAAATGAAAGTCATTTGGCTTGGGCTATGCCTCTGAGTGACAGAATACTAAACTATAACATTGTTTGCCTACTTCTTCAACAAATATTTTATTTTCAAAAAGCAATATTGTTCTTGAACTAGGGGGCTGTGATTATTTCTGAAAGGAAACACTAAATAGGAATAGTTTCATGTTTATTATTCCCATAAGTTTTTACAAATTAAATTTTAAAGGATTTGAAATAGTTCAATTGTCAAAGAAATCTTTGTTTTCCAAGTTTAACTCTTGTTAATAACATTAACACATTCTATAACTATTTGCAGTGCTCATGCTATACCAGTAAGTCTTATTTTTCTAATTTTGTTAGTCTATAAAATTTTGCAGCTAGAAATTTGCACACACAAAAAAAAAACCTCAAAATAACTGAGAAATTTTAAAAAGCTATTTGCTAGTCATAATATTTTTCCAAGGATCCTTTTGATTCACATAATACCTTTATGACATTAAATAAGGTGATGAAGAATATACTAATGAGGAAACTAAAGGCTCAGAAAGGTTGAATATCTTAACATCACACAGCTGCTAAATGCCAGTTCCCCGAATCACACTTAAAGCAATGATTCCAAAAGCCAGTGTATTTTCCAGTCTGTTCACACTTCGAAGGAAATCATGATAAAACAGATAAACTGAATTTATGTAAGAAGTCTGATGGAAATCTGGAACTACTCTGAGTAAAACGTGCTCATACAAAGTCATTGTGCATCTTGAAAATTTCTTCTGGGCCACTCCAAAATTCACCCCCTCACTAATTATTTATTGCCAGCCCACGATGGTCCAAGCACTGGTTCAGGCACTTGGAATCCGCCAATGAACAAACCCATCCAAAGTCCCTACCCTAAGTTGCAAAGTTTGAAGGTGATAGAACATTTTGCCAGTCTTGTTGTTATGGAAATGCTATACTACAATTGTGATGTTTAGTCTACAAACTTTAGCCAATGAAAATATTTTCTGTTTTCCAAGATGGTGATTTGAAAATTTTAGTGTATTTCAAAATCACCTAGGAGTTTTCATTCACGCAAATCCTTGAGCTCTTGACCCCAAAGACTCTATATGAGCAGATGTGGAGTGGAGCTCAGGAATCTGCTCTTGTAGCAAGCACTCCCAGTTGATTCTGACGAAGGAGTACTTTGGATGACACTCTGAGAAACATGGCTCTGGAAGATGATAATCTAAACTGTCCACCCCTTCTCCTCCTCCAGTGTGGTGTTCCTATATTGGCTAATC
>NW_012105020.1:105193-106865 GCF_000951045.1 Mandrillus leucophaeus
GGTTCAAGCGATTCTTCTGCCTTAGCCTCCCAAGTAGTTTGGATTACAGGCACATGCCACCACACCTGCTAATTTTTTGTATTTTTAATAGAGATGAGGTTTCACCACGTTAGCCAGGCTGGTCTTGAACTCCTGACCTCGTGATCCACTCGCCTCAGCCTCCCAAAGTGCTGGTATTACAGGCGTGAGCCACCCCGCCTAGCCTCTGAGCTTCCTTCTTGCTCCGTTAGTACCCAGCCCAAAGCCGTTTACAGACTCAAAGCTAAATAAGTGTCTGCTGATTATTTGATATTTTTAAGCAGCTGGCACTAATATGCAAAGTTCAGTTGATCAAGATGCCTACTTAACTCTTAATTAAAATGTCCAAGAGTAAGTTAAGGATGAAGAAAGTTGCCAAGATAAATACAAGGCTTTGAATACTGACACCCTTCACAAGCCTTTGGCATTCAAACCTTCACAGTGGAAAGTTGTATCAAAGAGTCTCATTCCTGTGGTCTAGGTTCCGAATCTATGTGCAGAGATAAGATTAGGGCTGGCATAATTGTAGTCTAGCTTATATAGTCGGAAGTGGAGAGAAATTGCTAAACATCAAAATTAACTAATGTAGATTCTTATTTAAAAGAAACACATGAATCGTGACATCTGAGACCATTACAATGGCCTATTACGATGCAGTCAAGTTTAACGGGGGAAAAATGAAGAAATTCCTTTAAAGCTCTACTTTTATCTCTCACTCAAACAATTTTTTTTGGCGGGAGAATTAACAGAAACTTTCATGATTTTTTTTTTTACTTCCTTTAGAGCATATTTTGTTAAAGGTCTCAGAAACTAATTCAATTTATGTAGATTTACTATTTTCTGGCTAATATCTGTTATTTCTCATGTCATTTACTCATCACCAACCCCAGAAGTTAGCTTCATGTTCAGTCTTTTTCTTCCCCACTCCCCCAAAAGAGAATGTTTTTCTGTTCACACTGTGGAGTTTAGAGGTGGCACAAGAGGAGAGAGAAAAGCAAGTGTTGGTCAGGCTACTAGTCTCACTTTGGTTATATGACCAGTACCCACACACCAGATTCACAGGTCTCAACTCAAAAGTGAAAAAAACTTTAAAATCCATGAACATTCTGGGGTTTCTCTGAAATAGTAGAAACCATAAAATTTAAATTTAGGACTGCCAACGATCTAGCATATACACCAAGCCAAATATGGCTTTGTCTTGAATTTTGGTCTAAGGCAGGAAATTAACAATAAATAGCCTAAATTTGCAGTGAGTTGGGAAGGTGAAATCTCTTCTGTGAATCAAGGATGTGTGCACTTACATGGCAGACATTTCCGGGTAAGAGAATTGTACTGCTCCAAGACCTCCCTGACAAGTCCTCTGTTGGTGCTCTAGAATTTGCTAGATCCAGCACTCTGATTAACTATACAGTTTGTGGGTCAAAATCTGCCTGCAACCATATAGCGCTTGAGCTAAGAATGATTTTCACAATTTTAAATTGTTACAAACAAAACCAAAAACAAAAGGAGGAGGAAGGGTTGGTGGCATGGGGAAAAAGATACAGACACCATATATGGCCCACCAAGCCTAAAGTATTCTGACCGGTTACAGAAAATGCTCACTGACCCCTGTCTGGTGAATGATGTGGCCTCAACCACAAAGGAACCTTTTTTT
>NW_012105020.1:109870-111536 GCF_000951045.1 Mandrillus leucophaeus
TCCTATATTGGCTAATCGTCTTCTCGCTCTGGCTCTAAGCTTCTGAACAAACTTTGATTTTTCTTTTTTACTCACTTTCCCACTGCCCATTAGTCACCAAGTTTTATATATTGATTTTTTTTTTTTTTTTGTAAGATCACAGACTCTGGAGCCAGAGCGCCTAGGTTGGAATCCTAACTTCATCACTTACCAGCTGTGTGACCTTGGGCATGCTGTTTAACATCTCTGTGTCTCTTTTCCTCCACTGTGAAATGAGGATAGCAATTTTGTCAAATTAGAGCAGTTGTATGGGTTTCATAAAGTAAGTGTTAAGTGCTTAGAACAGTGCCTGGATGTAATGGTAAGATGTTCGACAGGGATGTGATCAGGGACATCCTAACTGAAAAGTGACATTTGAGGAAAGACCCTAAGGAGGCAAAGGAATGATCCATGCCACTTTCAGCAGGGAAATGCCTAATGCAGAAGGACCCGCCAAGGCAAAAGGCCCTAATGTGAGAAGAAGCCTGGGGTGTTAGAAGAACAGCAAGGAGGCCAGCGTGTCCAGATGAGCCAAGGAGAGGGTCGTAGAAGGCAAGGTCAGGGAGGCAATGCAGTCAGATCCTGTCAGACACACAGCTGTCAGGAAGGCCTAGGCTTTTTCCAAGTGAGAAAGAAAGCCACTGGAAGAGGCAGGCACAGAGGTTAAGAGTCTGGGCCACGCAGCCAGAATGTCAGGGTTTGAGTGGTATCTCTGCCACTCACTAGCTGTGTGATCTTGATGAATGACTTGTCCTCCTTGTGTCTTTGTGTCTTCATTGATAAAATATAAAAAGTAACAGTACCCACCAGTGTAAGGTTATTGTAAGAATTCAGTATGTTCATAGGTGCAAATTGCTTAAAACAGTGACTGGTGAATAGTGAGTGTTATGTTAACTATAACCCCACTAACTGGAAGACCCTGAAGCAATGAAGTAACGGGATCTCTGGCCATAGAGGGTCAAGGGTCAAAGCAGGGAGACCATTAATTAGGAAGCGGTTGCAATGATCCCAGCCAAAGACCTGGATGGTAGTTGCTGAGGCTGTGAAAAGTAGTCAGATTCTGGATAGATTTCAAAAGTAGAACGAATAGAGCTGAATATAAAGTGTGGAAAAGGAAAACGTGTCAGAGTTGACTGTGCTTATTATGGCCTGAATGTCCAGAAGAACCAAGCTGCCATTCAGAGAGAGAACAACACAGGAGTGGAAGGTTTAGAGAGAGAATCTAAGCTCACCCTAAGGATGCTGAGTTTGAAATACCTGTTAGGTCTATATACGGAGATGTCAAGTAGGAAGTTGCATATATGTCTGGAGTTTCAAGGAACTATATAAAGATGAGTAAAGCCTAGCCCAGTGTAAACATCAATACATGATTGATAAATGGGATCTTTGTCTCTTCTAATCTCCTATAATACTTATAGTGTATAAATCCATTTGAAAGTTAATCATGCATTGCCTTCTAACACATCTCAGCCTATTTAATTGAATGTATAATTGTTTATTTACTTGCTGATCACATATTTTTCTTATCTCACTGGTAGACAGGAAATTTCATCTACCAGAGCAATCACTTCCTAATTAATGGTCTCCTTGCTTTGACCTTGACCCTCAAAGGCAGAAAGTAAGCGTACTTTTTTTTTTTTTTTTCCTC
>NW_012105020.1:113691-186578 GCF_000951045.1 Mandrillus leucophaeus
GAACATGCAGGTTTGTTACATAGGCATACATGTGCCATGGTGGTTTACTGCACCTATCAAGCCGTCATCTAGATTTTAAGCCCCACATGCATTAGGCACTTGTCCTAATACTCTCCCTCCCCTTTCCCCCCACCCCCCAACAGGCCCCAGTGTGTGATGTTCCCTTCCGTGTCCATGTGTTCTCATTGTTCAACTCCCACTTATGAGCAAGAACATGTGGTGTTTGGTTTTCTGTTCCTGTGACTTTTGTAGAATCACATTGTAAACTAATTCACATTATAAAGCGATGGAGTCTTGCAGGTCAACAGGCTCACATAGCTTATGAGAAATCCACAGTGGCCACTGTGCTGGTAAGAATTCATTTTATCCACTGGGTAACTCACTCAGTAATGCAGGGAGGTGATTTACATTAGGATTTCACTGTATTTGTTCCACACCCCAAAAAAGGTGGTACAGTGAACAAGAGAGGCCAGTGAGGGTGTTATCAAGCTTCTACTTGATTTGCTTTATGACCTTCAAAAAATCTCCACATTTGGGTCCCCCGCTTGTAGGAGACAATAATTCTTCTTTTCTGCTCAAGTACTTTGAGAACCTGGTATAAGGAAGTAAGTTAAATGAAGGAAATGAATTATTTATGAAAACAGTAATTCTGTATCTTTGGAACATAACGTTTAATTTGTGTCCTATGAATACAATCAGGACCAAAGAGGGACATACTATGGAAACTACTCCAAAGGAAATAAATTGACTCTCTTCTTAATATCCTAACATAATAAAGTTTTATTATCAAAGAATGTTAACATGTTTTGCCCAGTTTCATCTTTTTGAGTGTATGTATGAAGAAGAAACAATTTCCAGACCCTCTAAATCCTGAGCTAATGTTTCTATTTCATTTCAGTGAGGTTGAATCTTGAATATACTAATATTATCAGATTCCCCTGGGAAAGAAAGCCTGTGTCATGGAGTATGAGTTTAAACGGTCTACCATAGATGGGTATAACATGGAGCTTTAAGCCACAGAGAATCTTTGGTAGTTATTTTCCCTTGTGAACTAATTTTGAGTTGAATCCCAAAGCCACAGAAAATGGACAAATGAATTGAATGGCTTCTCTCTGGGTAAAAGAATTAATTGAATGTAATGAGAGCCTTAGTAATTAGCAACATAAATCTTCGAGGCAAAGGCTTACTAAACTCAGATTACATCCTGTATCATCTTGTTCAGATAATCTTGCATCTTTTTAATTCTCCAAATTGTACCAAATTTAGAAATGATTAGAAGCAAAGAAAAAATACACAAAGTCTAAAAAGAAAAAACAAAACAGCTTAAAATCCAAAACCAATACAGTGATAAAGAAAAGCAGAAAATCGAATATGGGTATGGTGGTCGGGGGAGGCGATATATAGAAACATATCAAAACCAAAGCAAATTCAACTATATGTAGATAGAGTTATAGATAAATACATATCATACACACATATATACTTATATATACATATTTTATATATATATGTGTGTGTGTGTGTGTGTGTGTAAATATAGAACATTATACCTTTAGTGGATGTAAGTGTTTTGCGGGAAATCATAGTGTGAAGATGAAAAATATCATATTACCAAGTAAAAACACATAGTTTTATGGCTAGAAAAAGTACAGACTCCAACAAATTACTGCTAATAAAACGTTTGTTAATTTTTAAAACATAATCAAATATAGAAAAAAAAATGGTATGCTTGTTTTGGGTTTTGTTTCTTTGCCTTCTAGAAGAGTGGTTTTTAGGATTTTCTCTAAACACCAGGCTTCGATATAATAAAACTTTGTGAAAACCGAGTAATACAATTGAGGATATAATGTGTCTTTTGGCAAACCAGATATAAACACAGTATTTTTGTCAGCCTTCAATAAGTTTCTTGTGGATAGCTGTTTTATTCTCAGATTTTATTTTCATGGAGCTGATTTATTTTGATGGGGCTAAAGCTTAAGGTTTTTGAAATTCACTTTTCCAAATCTATTTCATTCTGTTGGAACATATTTTAGTTTTTAAGACCATGCCCAATACATTCAATTTGCATGCAGTGAGTTTGTCATGGTTAGATTGTCTAAACATCAGAAATTCAGTAAACAACTGAGACAATTGCATCTTGCATTTGGTAGGCACAGATGACAATAGACTGCCGCTGCCCTGCACTTACAGTTTGGTGGCAGAGCAAAGCTCAAATAGAAAATTGTAATCATGATAGGTACTTCCTTGAGAGTTGCATTCTACCTTACCTTAAAACTGCATCGTTTGAACATCGCACCTCCTCAAAGCAGTCAGGGAAGGCCTCCCCTGAGGCAGTGGCAATGGAGCTGAGACCTGGAGAATAAATAGATGCTAAGAAGAAAGAGAAAAACACTCCGTACCCAGAAACCACGTGAGAAAATGCCACATGCCAGCCCTGATTTACATTGCATTGCCATGGGTGAGGAACCAGGGTGTGTGGGTCTGAGTGACTTACAAAAGCACTTACTGGCAGTGTGATCTCTGGGTCAGTTATTTAAATTCCGTATAGCTTGGCTTCCCTGTCTGTAAAATGAGTCGTAAGGGTACCTATCTGCCTTAGTTTCCTATTTCTGCTGTAATAAATGACCACGAACTTAGTTTTAAACAACACACATATTATCTTACAGTTAAAACACATGTATTACATTTCTGGCGATCAGAAATCTGAAACGGATCTCACTGGGCTAAAATTGGCAGAGCTGCATTCCTTTCTGGGGGCGCTAGGGGATAATCTGTTTCCTTGCCTTTTCCAAGTTCTAGAGGCTGCCCACATTCCTTGGTTTGTGGTCCTCGTTCATCTTCAAAACCAGGAGCATAGTGTCTTCTAGCAACTCTCCGACTCTGACCTCTGACTCTCCCAGCTTCCTCGTTCACTCCTAAGGACGCCTGTGATTACATTGGCCCCACCTGGATGATCCAGGCTCCTCTCCCATCTCTAAGTTAGCTGATTCCAATCTACAGCCTGGATTACACTTTGCAATATAAATGACATAGGCACAGGTTCTGGGGATTAGGACATGCACGTTTTTAAAGGGACATTGTTCTGCCTACCATACTATCTATCAGGGTTGTTTTAAGGATTTATTGAGTGGATACACGTAAAGGACCTGTAAGAGTGCCTGGCACTTGGTAAGAACTCACTAAGTTTTTGCTATTATTATTGCATATATTGTCTTATTGAAACAAAGAAAAGTTTACAAACTTAATTTACGTTAAAGGATTGTTATAGAAAAAAAGAATCGAACTGTTAAGCAGAAACTTAATCTGTGCTTCATAAAATGTGTGGAAATGGAAACTCAAAGTTAGCTTATTTATGGGAGTACTGTAATACTGAATAGATTATTCACACAAATAGATTATTCAAAGAACATAAGTTTATTTGAGTTCTCTTTTGTGTTATCCACTAATTGCCAGTTTTCCAAAATTTAACTTTTAGTTTCTTCTTGTTTTCCTTTCGTCATTTATTAAAGGAATGTTGCATCCTTTAATACAACTGAAATTAACCGTTTAATTTCAATTTTGTTGTTCTCAAATTAAGCCAAATTTAAAAATTATAAGGAACAAAATCTTGAATGTTTAGAATTTAAAACCACCACAATCGTAAAGAAAAGTCGAAAATCAGGTGAGAGAGAATGCATTTTAAGTTCAGTAGGTACAACTGAACTTATTAATTTAGAGATGGAGAATAGATTGTATCTCATGTGTAATTTTAAAGTTATCTCAATGTTTTTAATGTGAGTAGATTTTTTTATTACAGATTTGTAATCATTAAGAAACTTAAGAATGCAAAATTACAGAATCTTGATTCTTCTACCAATAGGTACTCAATCAAAGGTTTGATGAATGAATGAATGCAAGCCATATCTCATGGGTCATAAAGGTAGAAAGTAGGAATACATTAGGTGGAAAGAATATGGATTCACTTGGTAGATTATCTGCATCCTTAGTATTGGTCACTGGGTAATCAAGAACCTTCTTTGCTTTCATACACTTTATGAGAACTAACTGAGTAACCCACAGATTATCTTAAAATTCTGCTTTATAAATAGTTGGAGAAAGTAAACATGGAAATAATGTCCAAAAATAATAGTTCTTTGTTGATCACTTCGAATTCTGATGGTCACTTTGCTACAAACTTTGCTCGGTATTCTTTTCTTTTGCCACAGTCACTCTGAAGGATATTGTGATTTTTATTCCAGTATAGTTAAGGACAAAATTAAAGCACACAGAGTAGCTCTGACCAATTGGAATATAATGTAAGACATATATGTAATTTTAAATTTTCTAGGGACCATCTTTGAAAAAGAAAAAAAAGCATATTAAATTAATTTTAATAGTATATTTTCTTTAAACCTATGTATCCAAACTATTATTATGTTGGCATGCAATCAATATAAAAATTATTACAATACTCGGTAGTCTTTTTTCACACCAAATCTTCAAAATGTAGTGTACATTTATATACATACAACACATTTCAATTTGGATGCTAAATGTTTAATGACAAACATTTGTTCAGTATTCAGATTTCATAAAATTTATAGTTGAAAGAGTAAACTCATATTCCAAAGTTTCTCCAAAACTAGTTAATTGTTTTCCAATTACTGGATAAAATATTCGATTCTTAAAGTAAATCAAAATTAAATAAAAATAAAGATTTAGTTCCTTTGTCACACTAACCACACTTCAAGGACTTCATAGCCACTTATGGCTAGTGGCAGCTGCATTGAACTATGCAGGTGTAGTTGTTACTGCATTTGTCCAAAGTCACCCATCTGGTGTGGCCCTAGGCAAATGTGTACCTGCCACCTTCCCGTGAAAGTCCAGCCACACCCACTTCTTTCACTACACGCCCTCCTACAGTGCAACCTCGCCCATTCCTCCCATCCCACCCACCTCCTCTCCTCTCTTCACCTGCAATCTCCACCTACCTCCCCTCTCCTCTTGCAACCTGACCACGCCCCCTTCCTGCCCTCCCTGTCTCTGTTGACTCAGGTCTGGGATCTCTTGCAGTGGCATTTTTCTGTTTAATATCCAATAATACAGTGGCATTATTCTGCTCAAATGGCACTTCTCTTTAAAAGTCAGAGTTTTTAATACAGGTTATATAGAATAATAAAATGCTAGAAATTTGATGTTATACAATCCAGCTGCCTCATTGGAAGATGAAATCCAGGGCCAAACAGGTCAATTGACTTATCTGTGGCTTCTACAAAGTTGCTGGCAGAACAAGGGTATTTGTTCAGGTCTCAAAATGATGAGACCCACATTCTTTTTAACTACATGGTATTTCCTCCTCTTAATCCAGAAATAATGAGCTATAGTTCCAAGGTATGTGCACAATTTTAAGTGAAACTACATAGATGCTAGCTACAAAATACAAAGTAATGTCAATAGCATAGCAAATTCTATCCAGTTTCTGGTTATCTTAGAGGAATAAATCCACTGGGAGATGAAAGCCAATTCCGTCCTAGGGATTCTTGCTCCAAACTAGTTTTTTGACTTTCCTTTAAGGATTAAATACAGAGATAATGAGTTCAAGTTAATCTGTAGAGTAAAGCAATGAGCAGAACAGATGCTCTGGAGATAACAGAATGCAACTGTGGGGGCTTATGGGTCCCACGGCAGAGACAACAAAGAGAAAAAAAGGGAAAATCGCTTTGTTGTCATCTCTTCAGATTGAAGGGTTTATAGAATTCTATTTTGGGAACAGACGTCTATCTCTGTCATCTTGCAGAACTCTGAATCCGGAAATGCCGTGCTAGAACAGAAACAGAATCACATAATGACAAAATCTGGGTATTGGTATCAGGCTTGTTGTGCCATTTGAGAACTGCAGGACTTTGGGATAATTCCCTGAGTTCCCTGAGCCTCCGTGTCCTTATATGCAGCATGATTGGGATTCCTCACGAAGCTGTTGATGATCTAAATGAAAACTGAGTAAAAACGCTGACCACAGTGCCTGGATCACTGAGGCACTGCACCTGTTTTTAATCTGTAAAATGAGGAAAATACTTGCTGCCCACCTGCATCATAGAAATTTAAGTACTTACTTCTACAAGTAGAAACATACTGTTTATTACATTGGATTAATTCTGGGGAGACATTTTGATACTCTTCAGTGACTACTCTTCAGTTCTCCACTAATAAGGAAACTAGAACATTAAATAGAACACTTATCAGGTGAACAGAGTTGCTCAAAAGAGGACTCAGTGGAAAAGCTAGTGAACCCAATGATATTCCCCAAATGAAAGCCACCGGGGGAAATGAGTGAGCCAAAAGGCAGAGAAAGGGATCAAGGACAAGGAGAGATGCAGGCAAGGAAGAGGCTCCCCGAGCGGGGAAAGAAATGAAGCGTGAAACTACAGTGGCCTAGGGTTGTTAAAGGGGACTGTTTAAAGGTTTGCTTTAAAACCAGCCTGCTTTTCTATCACTCTAAAACAACCTGACACTTCAGTCTGTGTCATTCCTCCACCCTGGTTTTTATTTCCTTAAAGATGTTGGTCCTTTCACATTTTTGTGAAATCATATTTTGTCTCATTTTCGCCCATGCTGTTGAAAAGAATGCTGATGGGTTTCAAGTTAAAGATTACACGTATCTATTTCTTTCTTTTAGCTCTGAAAATTGAGTGAAGCGTGGCAAATCTGTAATTAATGCAACTGGGGTAGTATCACATCTTCAGAGGCTGGCCTAATGGGCATCAGAGGCTTTTGTTTTGACCTCCAGGCAAATGAACCAGTGAACAGCCCTGGAGGACTCATTTGCAAAGAAGTGGGGAATAAAAAGTCTCATCACAAATACATCTTCTTTTTGCACAACTATAATGAAAACATTATGAACCATATATTGTTCATCACAAAACAGTAAGGACCTTTGGAATCGCCCAAGTTCACCTACAGAAGCTTTTCAGATCTGTTCTTAGAAGATATTTGCTACAGATGTGGTTAAGGTCGTTAAAGATCACAAAGACGTTAAATGACTTTCATAAAGGTGGAGATGGAAAGGAGAAACGTTAGGAATGTGGAGTGATGTCATTGCTGAGTGAATTAAAAAGTAACAGAAGAAATCTGGTACCCCCATTTGAGAGGACTGCGGCTGCCTCGCACGCGTGCACATTTTTAACCTTCCTTGGCAAAAGCCAGGAGCCTAATTTCAAACTGAGACCGCCGAAAAGTAGAAAAACATCACAGCTGAACAGCTTTGCCCTGGGGTTCCGCAGAAAACACTGTGCCTCTCTGCAGCCCTCCTTATTGCCTGGATTTGGCAAGCCCTACATTGAGTTCACCTTCCCAATCGTCTGCCTCTGTTTGGTTGAAGTGTAGGGGGTAGTTCTAAGTGTGTGTCTGTCTGTGGCTCAGTTTGTTTTACAGTCAGTTAAAGAGACGTTCACACTTTGTGTTGCCTTTAAACATTCAGCCCTGTTCATATCCATATATGCACTATAAATGTTTGCATGTACACATACCATGTAGCATGTAGCCGGATAAAGACTCGTTGATGATATTACATCCATTATCCTGGTAACCAGAGTTTTAAATGGACCCTGTATGTATGGAAAAAATAATCTACTATCTTAGTCAGTTAGGACTGAATCTGTTATTTTAGAACCTTGGGAAGGTAAAAACAGTAAAGATTTGAAATTATTGATGTAGAATTCATAAATTTTGGCAGCTATCTCATTTGATCGCTCACCTTCTACAGTAAATATCAAATTATCACCATTTTACAGAGAATTCCAAATCCCAAATACTCAATACCAAATGGATTAAAAGCAGCTGTGTGCCAAAGGCCAGGCATTGAAGTGGGAAATTAGGGAGAGGGGCTGGGGAAGTTGCAGATGAGAACTGTTGTGTGGGGTTGAGCTTCCTCAGCCCTCGCACCTGCCCTGCCTGGGACTGTCTTCCTTGATTCATATTCCCTGTGGTTTTATGAATCAAAAGTTTAAACTATTCTTAGTTCCTGGAGGTCATTTTCTGGCGCTCTTTTTAAAATACCACATGGGAATTATTTGGGTCAGCAAAAATACTGAACATACCATTTTCTCTTAGCTCTCTCCTTGCCATGTTTGTTTCACACATACTTGATTTCCCAGCAAGTGCTCCCTTTTACAATCATAATCATGGCTTAAATTTAACATTGTTTTGTTCTCCAAATGGTTATCTTACTCTATGTTCAAAAGTTTAGATTTAGAGGACTCAGTTCAAAATTCAGCTTGTGATTTCCATGTAGATGTTTTCCCAAAATACATAATGAGTAGGTATTAGAAAACTGCAGTTGCAGAAGTATAAAAAATCAAGGCAGAATAAAGCCTCTCCATTTTTTCTTTTTATATATTTTTACATTGTAAAAGAAGTATATACTATGCGAAAAATATAAATACTGCATACCAGTATAAAATAAAAAGTGAAAACATTTGAGGTCATTTTTTTAAAACTTCTTCCCTGTATTTCTACACTCCTCTCAGGCCCCTACAGATAACCATTACTAACAACTACATATATGTGGGGTTTTTTTTACAATATGGATTTCCATGACACTTAACATCTGACTCATTAAGAGGAGGTCTTTCTAATTAGAAAACTAAACATGATTATGATGTAGTACACACAACACAGAGCCAGTTTGGGGCTTAATTTCCTGGTGTGATTTGGTGAGGAGGCCTATTGTACTCACTATTATAACATTCTTCTGTCATAGTCACCAAGTAAAGTGGCAACTTCAGAGACCTGATTATAAAATAATACTTGGGTTGACCTACCCAAAACCAAGCCATTGGACAAAAACCTGAAATTTTACTTGTTATGGAGATCATTAAGACATCTGAGGGCAAACTTTTTCACACCAGGTGAGACTAGAGGATAGGGCGGCCGGGTGCCGTGGCTGACGCCGGTAATCCCAGCACTTTGGGAGGCCGAGGCGGGCAGATCACCAGGTCAAGAGATACCACAGACCATTCTGGCTAACACGGTGAAACCCCGTCTCTATTGAAAATACAGAAAAATTAGCCGGGCACGGTGGCGGGCGCCTGTAGTCCCAGCTACTCGGGAGGCTGAGGCAGGAGAATGCCGTGAACCCGGGAGGCGGAGCTTGCAGTGAGCCGAGATCGTGAGATCGCACCACTGCGCTCCAGCCTGGGAGACAGAGCGAGACTCCGTCTCAAAAACAAAACAAAACAAAACAAAAACTACAGGATAGGGCGAACTTTATCCATTTGGTCCTGATATTCCATGAACAATGGACAGTGTCGTTTCATGCACTCTTGTTTTAGCACCTACATTATTTTAGACTGAAGGGGTTTGCAAACGTGTGTAATTCCTGCCTCCTTCATCCTTGATACCATGAAATGTGAGCCTCTTTTCTTTTCTTTTCTTTTTCACCTGAGTACCTGCTTCTGGATGAGCTATTCAACTTCATTCCCATGAGCTCGCTGGTATGAAAGGTTTATCCATATTTGTTCACAGCCTCAATAAAATGTAATTGGCCATAAAGCCAGCAAGTGTTGAGGCCTAGGTCCAAAGAAACTTAATATGTAGCCCATTATACTCTTTCTCATACTTAGTATTTTTCTACGTCTTAAAATGAGAGTTATTCTCCTCTTTCTCAGGGATGCTGTGTGATAACAACTCAAATTTAAAGGCTGTGTGATCTAGTTTTATAATTCGCATATTGGCGATTGTAGTCTTAGTGACTTCCAGAAGGAGGAAATAAAGACTTGAGATT
The DNA here is from genome assembly GCF_000951045.1 of Mandrillus leucophaeus. Lineage (NCBI taxonomy): Eukaryota > Metazoa > Chordata > Mammalia > Primates > Cercopithecidae > Mandrillus > Mandrillus leucophaeus. Next base: position 123,452 of record NW_012105020.1, read on the forward strand.
TCTAGAAAATAGCAATAAAGCAAACATCTCCCTTTTGTTGACCTGAGAAAATTACATTCTGGAATTTACACATGAATAAAATAAGAAAGTCAGTCTTACATAAATCTTAACAGGCCGTGAAGCATTTGGTGATGGTTATTTTGTATATTCAAAACAGCCTGTGATGTATCATGCTAATGCAAAGAAGCCATTATTTTCAAATAAGTTTATCTCTCTATAGGGAGAATAAGGCGACAAACAAGGGCCACAGTGGGGGAGGGGCACCATCCAACTGTGCTTTCCTAGTTGCCGATGTAATTTTTAAGTATCAAGAATATGCAGGCCCTTCAGAAAAGTCTTTCAAATCAAATTGGAGGGAATGTAGGGCTAAGAGTGGATGGTGTATAGGCTGCACACTCTGTAATGTTTGCCAAATATCTGAAGGCGTCAGAGAGTCTGTTGTGCCCACTTGCATGTTTATAGGAGAATGTTAATCAATTAGTTCAATTCTGCTATAGATAGTAAGCAATTACATTCACTGGAAGCCACAGCAATGTGATTAATAATACATTCCAATTTCCCAAAGTAGCATTTCTCCCAGCACTTAAATGTGGCTCTTTGAAAAGTACATTTTTGTATATAAGGGACATGGTTGAATTGAAATTTATTTCCCTAAAAATAATACTGTGAGAAGAAAAATACAGAGTTTTATATAATGCCTTCTGACTCTTCCTACATAAATGGGTGAAATTTGAGTTACCTTTTTTTCTAACAATTTTCAAATAAATTATCAAGAAAGAGTATTTTAGGCTTAACCAGTATTTTATGCTATATGCAAGTTTTAGGGAAGCCAGTTAATTTCTTTTATAGAGCACCTGCTGTATTCAAGTTCTGACACTAAACTCTCTAAATTATAGAAAGGTAATTAAGCTACTATCTGTGTATTTAAGAAGATATCACAGCAATAAGGCATTTGGCCTGTATTAAGTGAATACAATCTAAAGGGAAATAAGATAATTTCCACAAGAAAAGCACAAAGAAAGTACCATGAGGTTTCAATAGAGGGATAAAGAAGACAAGAATCCATCCAAGAAGGACTGGATCATAGACTATATACAGAATCATGCTCAGAGATAAAGGCAGAAAAAAACCATCTTGTGTAGGAACATTGACCTTGAAAGGGTGCCCAAGAATGCCTACTGTTAGGCATTCAATCAGAAAACATGTACTTTTCCTACATGCCAGGCTCTGCTCCCTCTCTGACACAACATGAAATCTGGGCACTTTCAGGATTATCACCAAACCTCCTTGAACTTTGCACACACTAGGAAGTTAAAGCATTTCCGATTGAATAAGCTATTTATTCAATACACCAAAAAGGCTGAATGAGTATGTTTTTGGAAAAATGTGCCTCATGAGATACACAATGTAATTATTTTCTAAAATCAACGCTATTCATTGGTGATATTTTTGCAAACAATGGAAAAGTTGATTAATGAGAGCTCTTGACTTCTACCAAAAGAATTTCTTTTTTATTTGATACAGTGGTATTGACATAAACCATCAAAGAGAAGCATGTTTGCTGCGGACATCCACACTAGAAATAACTTGGTAGTTTAGTGGGCAACACATTGTCCTATGTCTCTACCCAGAGCCGTTGTGAATCATTCTCTCAAAAGAATGTCTTGTATCCTTGAAGTATGGGTTCTTATAACCAGGCTGTTCTCCCCTTTTGGTTCAGTGGCCAAAGGGAGAAGAGAAAGAAAAAGAAAGGAAAGGAGATCTGCATTTTTGAGGGCATGTTACCAAAAGGTGAAATTTAACATTAATTTGATAATATTCAACACCAGTCATCACCTTTTCTTAGAAATATTCAAAGTCCAGGCCAGGCATGGTGCCTTATACCTGTAGTCTCTGTATTTTGGAAGGCCAAGGTAAGCAGATGGGTTGAGCCCAGGAGTTTGAGGCTGCAGTGAGCTGTAATGACGCCACTGAACTCCAGACTGGGTGACGGGGCAAGACCGTGTCTCTATTAAAAAAAAAAAAAAAAAAAAAAAAAGACGAAGAAGAAGAAAGAAAGAACACATACTTAAAGGCCAAGACTTAAAGCTATAGAAAAATCACGATTTTATTCCTAGACCCATGGTTCCTGTGCCTCGTTAAGCCCTCAATAAGGACTTACTGATGAGTCAGGTGGTATCTCTTTCAAAGAGGTTTGTTATTTTAAGATCAAGCTGTATTAAAGAACCATTTGCATTTAGAAAATGAACAACACATTAAATTTTAACCAATCATCAAGTATCCTTTATTATTACAGCAGTTTATTATTTATAGTTGTTCTAATTCACTTTAAATTCTATGACATATTTGAATTCACTTTAAATTCTATGACATATTTTTATTACATCCACTTAAATACAGTCATCTAAATTTCACCAAGGAAAACTCACATAAGATGTCTCACCTGTGCTAACACCCTCCGCATCCTGTATTTTAGTTCTCCTTTCAAACATAAAGTTTTAAATAGGTATTTTGAAAATATAATATGTAAGAAATGACTCTTTTGAAAAAAAAAAATAGACCAAATTGTGAAAACATGTGATTGTAGTTTAGCTTTCTTCTAACAATAGTCAGTTGGACTGTACATCAAATTCTTCCCTTTGCAAGAAGAAAAAGGAATGTAAAATGTAGATAATCAAGGAACAGGTGAAGAACATCAATGAGAATCTGACATTGCGTCCACCTTTTCTTAAATTGTGAAAGACAAGTAATTGAAAATTTTAAATTTGAGTAACTTTAACTTTCATGCTAAAGTCCTAATTATATTTCTTTCATTCTTAATATAAAATTACTACTGAAAATGTTTACTTCCCCTTTAAAAATAAATCTCTGTCACTTCTTGGAAGTTTTGCTTAGTATCACGTTCTCATCGTGTATATGAAGAGGCTTTGAGCCATGCCATTAATTGCCACACTGATTTCTCACATGAACTGACTGTGCCTCAAAATGATTTTTATTCTTTTAAATTAAAGAAGAAATTTTGGTACAATGTACTGATTACTATGGCTTAATCAATACAAGAAATATTCCCTTGTCCCATACATTTAAGGAGAGGGCATTCTGGCTAAACAGAACAGATACACAATTTTATTACCACCTTCAAAATATTGGCACATTATTCACATTTGAGAAATCTTCACAAGTAAACTATTGATCTATTGCAGACTTGTATTAACTGCGAATATAACAGCAGTAGAAATCCTTAGGATTGCTGTCTAATGTAGAGGGATCAGGCAAGACTTAGATCAGAGTCTCAGTCACAATATTCTTCCCAAAAGACATGGTCTTACATGTGAAACCCTTAAGTTAGGGGTTCCAAACTCCATGCCACCAGGCCACGAAGGGAGTAAGTGAAGCAGGCTAGACAAGGAGTCAAATCAGATTGGTGGGTCGCATAGCAAACTAGGGCAGACATGGCCTATCCAGAGGGTTTAGCCACCAGTCAGCTTGGACAACAGTTTCCAGGTCAAAAGGTGGGATCAGTATGGTCAGATCTTGAATTTTTCAAAATAAACTAGTAACTCATATAGAAAAATCTCCCAATTTTTTCTATATAAAAAATCTCCCAATTGTTAAATGCTGGCAACAAATTCATATACCTTAAAACATTTTTTGGCAGAAAAAACACAACTGTGGGACTAACTTGAATTCTAGGCTGCCTAATTGTTATTCTCTTTTAAATTTTCATTAGGGTTTCACTTTCATTCAGTATTCCAACTTCAGGGTACCAGTGAGAACTATAATGTCTGCAATCCATTATAATGTACTTGGCTGATATGAGTGGAAAATGATTTTGCTGTTAATATAAATATAGGATTAAAGGTTATATTTTTGACTTTGAGAAACATGCATTTTGGCTCCTAATTCAGACAGATTTCCACAGGTATAATTGAATAGTAACAAGTCAGACTATCTTTTCTTGACAGTAAAACAGCAAAAGGGGAATGTGGTAATAAATATCTGATACTTAATTTAATTTTCAGCAACATAATGCAAGTAGGAGATGTGAGCACTAATGCATCAAAAGCAAAAAATCCTTTTAGAAATCTGTTTACAAAGCAGACCAGAGATATCACCGGTTATTGAAGAAAGCGAGTAGAGAGTGGACTCTCATGTTCCATATATTCCCCTTAACTGGGTCATAAATTATTTTCCATGCTGACTACAGTGCTTATTTAGTGCTTACTATACATCCATGAAAATTTGTTCATGCCTCACTCTATTATGCTGAGATGTCACAGAAATCCAGTGAACCCAATGCTACATACCTAATTATGTGTCAATTTTTGTCCAATCTCAGAAAATAACTTGAAGTATTTATTTAATTTATGCATTCCCCTAACTGATGGGCACAAGTATCTTGGTCTGACTGCTATGGAAAATGATTCCTGGTAGAAATGAGTGATTTGGCTGGGGTTCATTTCAGGGAAGGAACAGACCAAAATTGGAACAGGTGCAGAGGTCTTGCCCTGAAGCCTGTCAGCCAGCCACTATGCTGTCAATTCTTTGTTTTAGCACCAAAGCAACCTGGCATCTGCCCTAGTTCAGATTTTCATGGCTCCTCAATAAGCTCCTGCAATTCCTGTTCCCCCTGGAGAAGATGTCACTGACATCTTATGCTAAAAAATTTGAAATTCTATCTCACTAGTTGTCTCACTGTGTCCCAGTTGCATAGACCATTTCCCAAACTGTGTGACACAGAATAAGAAGTGTGCTGTAAGAAAATGCTACTATGTGGCCAGGCGTAGTGCCTCACACCTGTAATCCCAGCACTTCGGGAGGCCGAGGCAGGCAGATTATAAGGTCAAGCGATCGAGACAATCCTGGCCAACATGGTGAAACCCTGTCTCTACTAAAAATACAAAAATTATCTGGGCGTGATGGTGGGTGTCTGTAGTCCCAGCTGCTCAGGAGGCTGAGGCAGGAGAATCGCTTGAACCCAGGAGGCAGAGGTTGCAGTGAGCCAAGATTGCGCCACTCTACTCCAGCCTGGCAACAGAGCGAGACTCCGTCTTGACCAAAAAAAAAGAAAAGAAAAGAAAAGAAAATGCTGCTATGCAAAACTAAGCATGGGAAATATCACATACTACAGACTGGAGAGAGAATTGTGTTGCACAGTGGGAATTAGAACTCTGAGGAATTCTGCAGTGAGAAGGTCAGTTTAGCTCTGTTCAATGCAACATTTCTCAAGTTTAGTTGCCACTGTAAATCTCTTCTCTGTAATCCTGGCCAACGTGTTGTGAAGCTCTAGAACACAGTTGGGGAAACACTGATATTGACAAGAGGGGATGCTATTCAAGGCCTCCAAGTTGGGAATAACCTGATCAGACCTAGTTTTCACAAGGAAAGTTGCTGCAATGAGGAGGATTACCAGAAAATATACAATCATTAGAATTTGGTGATGGGTTCGTTGTGCACATAAGGGATAAGGGAAGTTGAAAATGAGTACCAAGTTTCCAATGTTATCACCTAGGTGGATGATGATGTTAGTAACATCATGATAAAGTTGCATGGAAGAGTATTTAGAAGGAAAGGGAATGAGCATCTAGTTGGTTTGCTTTTTGGCCCTTGCAAGGACATATGGAAGAAATGATAATGAAATTTTCATTTGTTTGACTTTTAGTACTTTCTGATGCAAATCTCTCATCACAGCACCTGCCAAACCACCTCCTCTAAGCTCTGTAAAGGCAAAGAAGTTATTTTATTCTTCTGGTTCTCCTAAATACTTAGCACAATATCTGTACCCATTTACAGTGTAAATAAATACATGGCTGCAAATAGTTATATGGTTGTAAAAAGAACATGACCTTAGCTAGATCAAGGAAAATAAAGAGTGCAGGTTGGGGAAGCCCCTCAGACTGGAGGAGGAGCTCAGCAAGAGGCCTCAAAGCACAGGAAGGAGCAGGAGCCCAGGAACAATAGGAATAGCAATAATAATTATAATAATAATAATAATAAATGTGTAGCATTGAAGACACTGTCTTTGGTATAAATCACGGCTGTTTTCTGCCTTTATATATCATTCCTCTCAAGGTTCAAGTTCAGAGAAGGAGCAATCTGATTGGTGGAGGTGAGGTCAGGTCACCTTGTTTGATGTGCTCTGGAAGGTGCCTCCTCTGAGGCATTGCCCATAGGAAAATTAAGGTACAATTGCCACAACAAAGAGGACTTGTATATGTCACACCCTTATTGACTCTGCCTTTTTCTCCAACGGATGAAAAGCTCAGGCTTTTATACAAAGACTCAGTCTTAGCAGTGACCACTAAGTCAACCCAAAGAGCAGAGGGGGACAAAACTGAACATCAGGCCTGTTGGAAAGGAAGGGTTTCCCAGTGTCGGCTTCTGTTTTGCAGCTGCATTCAAGGCAAAAGTGATGAGATGTTAAAAATATATAACTGAATATTCAGATTTCAGCAAGATACTATCAATAAATTAAGTGGGTGTGAAAACAGCCTCAGAATTATTTCCAGTGCTTTATTTACAAATCATGTCAAGGGCAATGTCATCTAGTGAGAAGGCACAGCTGTTTCCTTCTGAAGTGGAATCCAGCTGAAAGCAGGGAATGAGAGACAGTAGCATCTTTTTGGGTGCATCATCTGAACTAAATGTGGAGAAAGAGGAGCTCTGATTGAAAATCATTTTTCTTGCCTTTAAGGTTAAAAAAAGAAAATAATAAAGGCTTATTTTTGGGGGTCCAGTTATATGTTTACCTGGAAATGGCTGATACAAGTTGTTTTATTTAAAAACACTCAAACATAGAAGTTTAGAGTTTAAAAAGAAAAGCTTCAGGACAAGAAGTCCAGAAAGGTTACTGTTTTGCCTGAGGTCACTCAACCCATCAGCGATACATGTTGAATACACGTTTCCTGGTGCCATCCAATGCTCTCCTCACTGTGAATGCAGTGAGATGCACTCTGCCTAAAAGAAGAAAAGAAATGGCTTATCATGGCAGTCTCCACTCTGTAGTTATGGGCAGTGAGAAAGAAGTCAACACAAATTCAGAACTGGTTCCTGAAAATATGTTCCCTAATGCCAACCAAAGCAAGAAGGATGCCAATTTTAAATGCTGCCGAAGATCTTTTGATGCAGTCTAGGTAGAGGATCTCCTTCCCAATCTATGATACCCTTGCAAAAGAGAACAAAGTCAGATTAAATGTCTCTTTGTCAGTGTACTTTAATACCTTTCAGTGGCCTTGGAAATGTATTCAAAGGAAAAAGAGGAAGATGGGGAGAAAACAAAGTGCGATACTCTTTCTGTTGTTCACAACATCAAATTGGTAATTATCATGTTGGTATTTGCCACATGCCAGTAGGAGACCCTGCATCATTGAAACATAAAGAGGATACTGTTTATTACTCTGGGAATTTATAGTCCCACTTAGGCAGAAAAGTAACCATGAAAAGTTTTTTTTTTTTTTTTTAAAGCATATGATATTGGTTAAAACTTGGCTTTCTTAACTTCCTTGGCATTTGAGTCTTTTTTGTGGGATGAAGGGAGATGACAGAAATAGGATAATTGGAACCTTTTGTAGTTGTGCACAGAGGGGATTTAAAAATGAAACAGCCAGTGTTGCAAGACACAATGAACACAAAGAGGTCAGTTGTGGAAGGAGTGAGTGTGCAGGGGAAGAGAGGCTATTTAACCTAATTATCCTTATCCAAACCAAATGGTCTTCTGGCTACTCCCTTCCTTTCTGAAGCATCCTATTCCTTTCACTGCCACTTTCGAGGTGCCCTTTTTGTGCCCAAAGCTGGTGCCCTTTTGTGCCTGAAGCTCCTCCTCCTAATGCTCAATGCATGAGCAGCTAGGATCATCCTGCACTCATAAACCATACACTGTAGCAGCCCAGCTCAAGATGACCTCAACACAATTACTTTATAATCAGACTTACAACTGATATCCACTGAGCATTTTATTATATTCCACACACGGCACTAAGCACTTCACAAATATTCTCTTAATAAGCCTCACAACATCTAATAAAGTAGATACTGTGGTTATCTTTATTTTGCAGATAAGGAGACTCATTTCCAGAGAGGTTAGGAAGTCACCCAGAGGGAGCAAGTAAGAGGGAAGGCCAGCGCAGTGGTCTTACCCACAGTGGCCAACACCACACTCCCAACGACATGCTTTCATGCTTGAAGTGTGTATCCTCATCCCCAATTCCTTGGGCCTTTGTCTACGTGACCAGCTTGCCTCTTCGGAGATATTATTCTAAGTTATTGAAGATTGTAATGGGTTTGTAGCTTTTCCAGGCAAGTGAAGCCGCATTTTAACAGAGACATCCCAGAACAGAAACAGAAACCTAGGCTTATGCACTAATTTGAATAGTGGGTTCTGAGACATGTGGAGAAGTGAAAGAGGGCACTGATTTGAAGGACAGTAGGTCTGAGGTTCTTCCAAGCAAGTCAGCTGGGCTTTCAAGAGATACTAACTCTGGTCCGAAGAGAAATCTCCACCGTCTGCCAGGAGATCCCTGACGCTGAAAGCCATCATCAAGGAAATACTGGATTTGGTGGCTCACACCTGTAATCTCAGCTACTCAGGAGGTTGAGGTGAGAGATTCTGTTGAAACCAGGAGTTCTAGATTAGCTTGGGCAACATAGCAAGACCCCACCTCGAAAAACATTAAAATGAAAAAAGGTATGATGACACACACTTGTAATCCCAGCTACTCAGGAGGCTGAGGCAAGAGAATCATTTGAGCCCAAGAGTTCAAGGCTGCAGTGAGCTATGATCACACCAGTGTACTCCAGCCTGGGTGACAGAGTGAGACCCTATCTCCAAAAAAAAAAAAGAAAAAACTAAATACTAGATTTAGACCTAGGGTTGGGGAGAGATTTTTCCCTCCCCTCCCCTCCCCCAAGAAGTTTTGGCAACATCTGAAGACCTTGTTGGCTGTCACAGATGGGCACAGCAGAGGGCCGGGAGTTTGCTACTGGCATCCATGGTTAGAGGCCAGCCAGGGATGCTAGTAAACATCCTGCAATACAAGGGACACCCTCCCACACAAACAACAAGTGATCAGGTCCAAGATGTCAATAGTGCTGAGTTTGAGAAACCCTGATTTAGACAATACCCAAGGGACGTGACCAGCATGACCAGGTTTACAAAGTCCAAGCAGAGCAGTGGCCAGTGAAGAGGCTGGCTTTATTGCAGGGTTTTCTCCTCCTTTTCCCAAACATGCAGCGTGATCCAGCTGGTTAGTTAATTCCACCAACTGAGGATACGTTAGGAAAAGACAATATTTGATTTTATAAATGAGACTTCAGTGCAGTATAAAATAGTTTGTGTTGGGAGGTAGTACCACAGAGGACACTAGTATATGATTTTCTGCCTAAGAAAACTATTAGGTGAACCAGTTTCTGAGGCATTGTTTCTCAAAGTATGGTCCACGTAGCGTCTTTAACAGGCATCACTTAGATGCTCTATTTTTTTTTTTTTTTTTTTTGAGGTAGTGTCTTGCTCTGTTGTCCAGGCTGGAGTGCTGCGGTGCAATCTCGGCTCACTGCAACCTCACCTTCAAGTGATTCTCCTGCCCCAGGCTCCCGAGTAGCTGGGATTACAGGTGCGTGCCAGCACACCCAGCTCATTTTTGTATTTTTAGTAGAGACAGGGTGTCACCATGTTGGCCAAGATGGTCTTGAACTCCTGACCTCAAATGATCCACCCACCTCGGCCTCCCAAAGTTCTGGGATTACAAGTATGAGCCACTGTGCCCGCCAATGGATGGTCTTTATAAAGCCAGATTACTAATCCACCCCCCCTGCCATGAGGGCTACTGAGCTCCTGGATAGGGTCAAGGAATCCACATTTTTAACAACTTATCCATGTGATTCTTACAAACACTGGAGAGTCTTTTCTCTTGGGGTTGTATAGTAGTAACTTTCAAAGTCCTACTATTGTCCAGGTCCCAAATCAAGTCTCAGTGCTTGTATGAAGCACTCTTGCTTCACCTTGGCCAACACAACATTCTCCTTTGTTTTCAGATGCTGCAACCCATATTCTTCATTTGTCACTTTGTTTGTGCCCTTTGTGTTTTATGTGTACCATCATCTCCCCACGTGGACCATGTATAGTCTGTCTGTTCTAATTCTCTCTTTATCATTGATTCCTGGCACTGGACAGACATGAGCAATGTTTGACAGAGAGTCCTTCTCATAAACTAGATTAAATAGGTATGGGTGCCCTTATTAGAGGTATCCAATTCTTGTTTCTCTGCTATTTGAGTTCTTCTTTTTTACCTAGTGAGGTGCAGAACAGATACCCAGAGGTTAATTTGTCCTGTAATTGGGGACCTTAACTACTGGACATCAAAATATCAAGAATTTACTGCAGTGTGCACAGCTGAGTAAAGGAAATCCAACAATTAATTATCTGCAAAACACAAAGAAAGCTCTTGATTGCAAACCCAAGACCCTACCATTATTCTCCAATTTCCACAATGCAAGGCATTAAACACTTAAATCAAGGTATTGTATTAGCTTCATCTCCTGGTGGAGGCCTTAAAAGACACAAATGCATTACGGTGCCATTAAAGAAGTGGTTTGTGGAGTGGACTGGTTGCAGAGATTGTACCTAGGCTAACAATCTGATCCACTAGCAATAGATTGTTGGTCTAAATATCTGGTTGCCTTCACACTCAGTAATTGGCATTTACATGACAATTAGTTTCCTTCTCAAAATTGCTTAGGTAAGAATGCTTTATTGCCTTCCATTTATAAAGACAAATCCTTCTGCAGTAAAAAGACAGCCACAAGAATAAAGCATATGTAATGCTGATATTCCATAAATTGACCAGTTTTTCCATTAGAGCTCTACAGATTTCAAAGACCTTAGTCTCCCCACAAAACTTACATACAATGTGCTTTTCAGGGTAATTATTAAACAGTGAGTGACATTCATATTGAAAGCAAGGTAATGAGCAGTTGGAATGGCTACAGGAGGGCAATTTTAGGTGCTTGCTTTATTTTAAAGGAAATAACATTGGTATGTAGTTAACTTTGCCAGCAGTGGGAAGCTGGAGCAGGTTCCAAGCCAGCAAGCAGACAGGATACCTCTGTCTCTAGGGAAAATGCAATTGGAAAACAGTCCCTGTAAGATAAAAGATAACTGCATTGATTCAGATCTCCTCAGCCTCGTCTTCTTGGAGGCTGTATTTGTGTGTCTTCACCTGATCATGTGTGGAAGAAATCTGCTTCAGCTTGGAATGCTTTTCATTTTCTTAAAAAGGTAGAGGAACAATAGTATAATGAAAAATATACTGCTTTGGAGTTGATTACTTTTTAGTAGGAAAAGAACACTGTATTCTAGGTGAGAATCAGCTGCATGCCTTTGTAAAGAGCAGTAGCAGTCCAGCCATATATATTTTGTGAAATATGTTTAGAAATGCTATGAGCTAGCTGTGGTATTTTTGTTGTTGTCCTTGTCATTATTGTTAGGCTCTGGCTTCTGAGGATGGAGGCAAGGGCATGTGAGTTAGAGTTTTGTCTCCATAAGAATAAATGTGGCTGGGCGCGGTGGCTCAAGCCTGTAATCCCAGCACTTTGGGAGGCTGAGACGGGCGGATCATGAGGTCAGGAGATCGAGACCATCCTGGCTAACTCTACTAAAAAATACAAAAAACTAGCCGGACGAGGTGGCGGGCGCCTGTAGTCCCAGCTACTTGGGAGGCTGAGGCAGGAGAATGGCGTAAACCCGGGAGGCGGAGCTTGCAGTGAGCTGAGATCCGGCCACTGCACTCCAGCCTGGGCGACAAGTGAGACTCCATCTCAAAAATAAATAAATAAATAAATAAATAAATAATAAAATAAATGTTTGTTCCTTAGAGATTTCCCATTTTCAACAGCAGAGCTGGCCGAAGCTGGAAATATTAAAATATACATGACTTCTTGAATACAGTTGGATGTCTTTAGCAAAACATATCAAAAACTTCAAAAAGAGTAATTAACTAAATGCCCACAGGAAATTCAGAAAAGAATAAACCCTAAAATCAATGTTTTCTATTTTCTAAATGTCACACTAAGATATTTATTGGTAAGATATATGCATATGTCTGGACTGTAACTTTTTTCTGGAAGTGGATATCTCTGACCAGTGATAAAGTCCACTATTGAAAAAGTATAACTCCTTCACTGCTTGCTATTAGATTCTAAGATGGGCTCAGTAAACTCTGGAAGAAATGAATTTCTTACCTACCCAAACCCCTCTCCCATCAAATTCTCATATAGAGAATTTTCTAACCTATTGAAATTCAGTACTGTGAACAAATACTACAACTTTATACCTGTCTCAAAGGCTATGAATGGAGTATTATGTTATTTTAATACAATCAAGTAATTTTATGCCTATATACATGTACAAACATACACAGCAAACGCATATCATCTACCCCCCATACACACTAAGCACGCATCACACACACACACACTGTGCACACACAGAGACTCACGCATGCAACACACACTCACAAACTGCAGTCTCTTTTATTGTTGGCTCATCTACATTCTCACTCATGTGCACAGCACCCTTTATTTTCCATGAAATTTCTAAATACTTTAAACTATTAGATTGGCACAAAGGTAATTGTGGTTTTCGCCATAATTTTTAATGGCGCCGTTTTTAAAAACCACCATTTTAAAAATAATCGCAAAAACCACAGTTACCTTTGCCCCAACCTATATTTCACAGACATTGTCCACTTTGAAAACTCTACATTTAGAAATATGAGGTTTTGTCGTGTTCATTTAAACTCCCCCAGAGAAGTCTACTCTCATTGGTAACTTGGAGCTGCTCAATTGGGTTGACCTTTCTAGCAGGAAGCAGTGAGCCTGAGTACTACTAACTTTAAGAGCTCTTCTGCAGGCTCAGGAGAGACCACAGTGAAGGAGGAAGTAGCTACTTACTGCTTTACTTCCTTTAAGCAGGGTGTACAGCGGCTGAGCTGAACCTGCAGATGCACCATGGACCAGCCTTGTTTTTCCTATGACAGAAAGGCTGTGCAGCAAACTAACCTGCAGGCAAATGGGGAAATCTATTGGAAATGGAAGAGAAAAAAATAAAATGAATTATCCAAGCATTCTGCAATCATGAAGAAGTAATCAACAGCAAATGCCAAAAAGCTCAACAGGTTAAAACACTTGGAATAAAGATAAGATGTAATAAGGAAGTAACAACTAAAATGGGCAGAGATGAATAGGAGATGCCTTACCAATTGCTCAGTTTAGGACTTGCGAATCCTATCATCATGTACATGTGTCTACATCTTAACTACTATGTTTCTAGTTACTCTAAATTTCTAATGGTACTTTTGGGGTCATTTTAACGGAATGGATTCAAATGCATTGTCAATGAAAGCCAGATTTCTGCCCCCTGGTTGCTTAGATTCAGCGATGATGCCATTTCCAGATTGGATAGCCTATCTAATTGAAAATGATTAGAATTGAGCATGTTAAAACATAGCATAATTGCGCATTTAAAAAGGACTTTCACATAGTATATTGACTTTGCTTTCTGCCTTTCCTCCACCATTATTTTTCTTCTTTCTTCCAACTTCGTTGAGCTCTCCTGTTCCATTCGACTTCTCTCCTTTGTTTCCACTTCTCATCTTTATTTCACTGCCAGTATTTTCCAGTAAATGATCTAGAAGCCAATTTTCCATTTCCTCCCACTCATTTCTTAGACCCATTGTACCCTGGACCTCCGTGGTCAGTGGAAACCACAACCAAAGGCCAAGTGTCTTTCTTGTCTACACCTTCTTCTCAGTACATCTTTGATGTTAAAATGAAAACACACGCATACAAAATTGAAGAATAAGACTGTAGTAGATGGTATTTTAAAGATGTCCCCTCCAGACTCCCTGATCATTCAAACATGAATCTTCGTACAGCTGTGAAGGGACTTTGCAGTTGTAAATTAAGGTTGATCATCAGGTGGCCTTAAAGCAGAGAAATGATACTGGATTGTTCTGGTCTAATCACATGAGGCCCTGAAAGCCAAGGCTTTTTTCCCTGGCTACAGCAGAGGGATACAGAAGAAGAGATGTGTTGAGAAGATGAGGCAAAAGGAGAAGTTAGATTCAAAGTGTGAGGGATTCAACCGGCTATTTCTGGTTTAGAAAGAGTTCTTGAGTCAGGGGATGTGGGTGGCCTCCAAAAGCTAAGAATGACCCCTGGCTGACAGACAGAAAAGAAACGGCCACCTCAGTCCTGTAACTGTAAGGAATAAATTTTGCCAACAACCTTGCATGTGCCTGACAACAGCTTCTCCCCTAGAGCCTCCAGAAAGGGACACCACCCTGTTGACACTTAAGTTTAAGTCTTGTGGTTCTCCAAGCAGAGAATCAGCTGAGCTGCACTGGATGCAGATTTCTGACCCGTGAAAACAGATCATAAATGGAGGTTGATTTAAGCCACTACATGTGTGGCAATTTGTTACAGTGGCAATAGAAAACTAACACAGATTGCCAGAACTTTTCCTTAGGTTTCTGACATCTTTGCATTCAAATTCCCATGTCTCTAAATCATGGTTAAGTATCCCATCTTACTTAATTTCCAAACATCTAGACTTCCCTATTGAAAATGGCAAACTTACTTTCTGACTGGACGCCATGGGACCAGACTTTGAATCCTTATATAAGAATGTGTGAGATTGTGCATTTTGTATGTACATATATATGCATGCATATATATGTATATATAATAGTTTATGTATATACACATATAATACTTTATGTATACACATATAATAGTGTATAATATATGTATTATATTTTGTGTATAGTTTGTGTATATATAGTTTTAGTATAATGTGTATAATATACACATATAATAGTTACATATACACATATAATAGTATATATACACATACAATAGTTTACGTATATACACATATAGAAATCTTAGCCATTATATATACACATATATGTATTTTGTTCTCAACTCCAGGGACTAACATATATTGTTTCATAGCAACCCTACAAGCTATATACTAATGGCTCTATTCTTACATATAAGAGTTAGGCAGAGATAAATCAAATACCTTGCTGGAGGTTACCTAAAAGACAGCTGAAGATCTAAGCACAAGTATGTCTAGATCCAAAACTGCAAGCTCCTTAGTTTTCAGCCTGTCTCTCTCTCACATTGAATCTTTTTTAGACATTGCCCTACATCCATCTCTGTCCAGGTGCCATGCACCACCTTCCTTAACCTCACCTGTCCAGGACATTGAGACTCTGTAATGTCTCTGTAGTTTCCCCTTTTATCTCTTTGCCTTCTCAGTATTTCCTGAATTGCCCTCCATCTACCATATGTAAAGGAACTTCAAGACTGTGTGTTCTTTATTCTGTGACTCTGTTCTCCAAAAATTCAGTTTACTTTTAGACTTTTAAATTTAGTTCTTTTCATGACTTTCTGTTCCAGGTCTCCAGTCCTAACTTTTTCCTAAGTTCTAGGCACACTTATAACAGCTGAACTTTCCCTTTTGACGATCTTCTGGATGCAATATTCAACATGTCTAAATCAGCACTGCACATTAAACAAAGGGGGGAAACCCTCCCTTCTTACCACCCTTTTTCCCTCACTCATATAATCCATCTCCTTCATGGCCAGTCAGAAACCTCCTGGCATCTTTGAACTTCCCTTCTGGCTAAGACGGTGGGCTCAGGAACTGAACCCCCTGGGTTTACATCTCAGCTCTGCTACTGACTTTGGGCCAATAGCTTAATTTCTCCAGATCCCAAATATTCCTCTGTAAAACTGGAATGGTGCTAACAATGATAACAATACTCACCTCACAGGGTTGTTGGATGGTTCAAATAAAGTTCCACAAAATATTTAGACCAGTATCCAGCACATAGTACTTGCTCAATAAATTTCAGCTCCCATTTTTTATTTTACTGCTAGATCTTTGTAATCTCCCTGAAATTTATGGTTATGTTTCTGTTGCCTACTTCTCTGTCTTCTACCACCCTATGTTAATATCTAGATTAATGCACACCATCTCTGGATCAAATTCTCTACAATCCAGCCTGCATGTAGCTACTGAATGAATCTTTCTAAAGCACTATTGTAATTATGATTCAAAAATCCTTTAGCGGTTCCTCATGATTTCAGGATACAGTGGAAAATTTTCCTTATCTTGGCATTCAAAGCCTTCCATGAACTAGCTCCTGACTTCTACCTTCAATTGATTCTCTCTCTCCTCTCCTATTTAACCCTGGAGTGTAGACAGGCAAATTTCTAATTCTTTCTTAAATATTCTGCTTTGGCCTGCCTTTTTGCCTTTGTTGTAACTTAATAGTTATGCATACTATGTACCAGGCAAGGCAATGCACTGATATTTTTAAGATGTCATTTTATTTATCCTCACCAGAAACCTATAAGATAGTGACTGTGCTATCCCTATTTTACAGATGAGAAAACTGAGGGCTGGAAAGGGTGAGTGATTGGCCAAAGGACACACAGTTAGGAAGTGATGGATCCAGGATTTGAATCACAGATGATTCTATAATTTGAAACATTCTACCTTGATGCATCCCTTCTGCTACATTTCCTTTCCAGTAGGATGCTTTCCTCTGCATTCGTCTCTTTGATTCCCACCTGTTATTCAAAGCCTACCTTAGAGATATCTTTTCTATAAAGCTTACCCAGACTCCTTCAAACTCTAGTGAACTCCTCTGTAGGATACAAGCTTCTTTTTTTTTTTTTTTTTTTTTTTTTGAGACGGAGTCTCGCTCTGTCGCCCAGGCTGGAGTGCAGTGGCGCGATCTCGGCTCACTGCAAGCTCCGCCTCCCGGGTTCACGCCATTCTCCTGCCTCAGCCTCGGAGTAGCTGGGACTACAGGCGCCCGCCACCTCGCCCGGCTAATTTTTTGTATTTTTAGTAGAGACGGGGTTTCACCGTGTTAGCCAGGATGGTCTCGATCTCCCGACCTCGTGATCCACCCGCCTCGGCCTCCCAAAGTGCTGGGATTACAGGCGTGAGCCACCGCGCCCGGCCACAAGCTTCTTAAAACTAGGAAAGATGTTTTATTTTTCTCACGAAGTTCAGTGATGTCTTGAGTACAGTACTGAATAAATTCTGATGATTTATTGGTCTTGGATTTCTTTTCTAATGAACTTGGAGGCATCTCCTTGTAACTAAGCCAACAAATCTGATTGCTCCTTATTACTGGTTCTTGACCATTGTCCTAGCTAGGACTTTTGATTAACTATATGTTTCTAAAACTAAAGCAGAAAAGAAAAGTGTTGGAATGGGGTGGAGTGTCTCATAGTATGGTTGAGAAACAGGCTTGGTCTAGAAACAAGAAGAAGAAAGCCCATAGAGGGCCCAACGGTGTCATCCCATGGAACACTCCACCCCATGCTGCTGGATTTTCCCCCCCCTTTGCATCAACACAGACTCTGTCTATCTAACATCCTCATATGCTGCCGGGTGATGCCTCTTTTTGCCAATATTTCAGGAAGCTATGATTAGCAGCTGAGGAAATGGAGAAATGAGTCATTCTCGTATTGCAGAAGTTGAAAAGTGGGAGGAACTTTAGGATAAAGAACTGTGGCGCCTAAAGAGGAATAGAGGACAAAATAGATGCAAATATTAGACAGACAGAAAGTCACTTAAGAGTGTCTCAAGATTATTCAACGCTTTGTTATAAGACAGTATGCTCATCTTCTAAAACTGTGATTCAGAAATTTAAGGCACCGCTGTTGAATGGATCCACAGATGGTTTTCAGAAGTTTGTGACCCTTGACCATGCAAGCACATTTTCTGAGTGCTTATATTTTTCTGATGAGTGGGTTCATAGCTTTTATCAGATTTTCAAATGAGCTCATGATCTAAAAGGGATTGTAAAATACTATTTTTAGCCATCAACATACACACATAATCTGACCCCAGGAAATCAGGTGATCCAGAGTCAGACTCTCATAACACCACATAAGGAAAAAATAATAAATCGGAAGATTCTGTATGTACTATAATGTACCTGTTCATCTGTCAGATGTCAGAGAGTTACTTCGAGGGTGAAATCTGTTTAGCACTGAAGACATATGGTGGAATTTCTAAATATCGAATGACTGGGGATCAACAGGCTTCTGCTCGGTGGAATCCTTAGTTTGCCTAACTAAGCCAGTCACAAAGTAATGATATAATTTGTCTCCCCAGCTGTCCTTTTATAGCATTATGCTATTTTTCTGATTGGTTTCAAAAGAAGGTCTTCTCAGTCTCTGTGCTAAGACAGGAATCATCAGAATCCCTTTTTCCCTGTCTGGCGCAAATGACTGCCTGACAAGGTAGAGATGGGTGCATGGCTCCGGCCTGGGGTACATGTGTGTCTATCAACTAAATCTAATTATTACTGGGGAAAAGAGAACAGCCTAGTCCTGTGGCCTCCAAATATTTCTGTCTCACCTAGTAGAAAAGACAGAACATACTCCTATATTACATATCTATTTATCAATTACATAGCTTTTATCAATAGCTAATATTTCAAAACACAACATATATATGAGACTAGGTTCATTGTTAAGCATAATAAATGTAAATCCCTCATTTATTCTTTATTAAACATACCTTTAACTAATCTGTACTGAAAGCCTTTTGAGTGCCAGGTGTTCTAATCACTAAGAACCCAGTGAAGGAAACGAAATCACATGCTCATGGAACGTACAGCCTGGTAGAGGAAGACAGACCCCGAGTAAAACAAATAAATAAACTGTACAGTTGTGTTCCATGTCAGTGACTGTGGTGGAGAAAATCAAAACAAGAAAGAGCATCCGGGTGGGTTAGAGGGGAGAACTGCACTTTTAAATAAAATAGCCCCAGAGGAAGGGCTTGAAGATCTAAAGATGAGGGAACTAACTCCGTAACTCTTTGTAACTATTTGACATACAGATTCAAGGAGCCCATGTCTGTGTGTATTCTATTAAATACTAGTCAAGCATAATTTCTTTATTTAGATAGCCAATATACAAAACATTCTGATGTCTTCTTCTTGTTCCTTGAGCAATCACTTCGGGAATTCCCCTTGGAAGATCACTTATCTAGTCTACACTTAACAAGAGCAACTGCTTTAAACACAATTCTCAGACCTCAGCCATATTATTACAGTTGACTTTTGGGGTCTAGCCAGAATTATAAAGTTTGGGTAGCTGTTTTGACAGCCATGGAGCCCTGTTGTCAATTAACTGTTCAATTCAATCTTGATTTGGTTCCCTGGGTGGTTTTACATCATATGGTTTATTTAGCTGTGAGCAATTCTCTTAAACGTCCAAAGTCATTTTGTGTTGCTTTATTGCAGGTGAAGAGGGAGGATATATGCACAAAAGCAGTATCTGAACAGCTGGTAGTTAGTTACTCACAGGAAGTGGTAACTTGACAGCTTTCCTTTCCTTTCTGTTGAGTTACATTCACGTAGCATGAGCATTTCCCTTTTTACCAAGAAGAAAGATTTATTCAGCCTGGTGACGCTTCAGAAGAAAACAGTTTAACGACACTGATATTTTAAAATATTTTGTGACTCAAATTACAGCAATACGATGAGCTTTCGAGGAAAGGTTTTTAAACGGGAGCCCAGTGAATTTTGGAAGAAGAGACGAACAGTGAGGAGAGTAAACCAAGAAGAAATTCACAGATTTAGTTCTGTAGGTATCCAAATGTCAATGTTTTGCTTTCCATCTTTCCTTCAATCCTTTCTTTCAAAAATGATTAGCTCTACAGTGGTATTCTAACACAGGCTGGTGGGTGAAGTCTTATATGGAACAGAAGATTCCATTTGGGTCCTAAATATTCTCTTTTACTTGCATCATTATTTTTGAAGTCACGTTGTTCTCAAACCACATATAACTCTTTTAAAATATATTCATAGAGAATTTAATCATTAAAAATTACTATATTTGGAATTTAAGGTTATCTTAATATTATGGTACAAATTAAAATTTCTGAAGAAGTTATTCTCTTTTTTAAAGAAAAGCCTCTAATTGCCTAAGAATACAGTTGATGACATGTATATAGTTGTGTTTTTAAAAAATCATCATTGCGCCATTTTATCGTATGCCACTAATTATTTATTTTAAAATTCTTAGAAAGAGCAATCCAAAATATGAAAGAAAAAGTAAATAAGCATTTGATTAATAGAGCTAAGGAGGACTTTAAAAAGTGATACTTTTAAAGGTTTTAAAAGTCAAAAAGATTTGATTTTGTTTTGCTGTTAAAAATATTTCTGCCTTGTTGTTTCAAACAAAATGAGAGCTTGAAAACCTGTACTTATTACAGAACTTTACAGATCTATAAACTGTAGAATGTATAGAGCTTTACAGCTGTATAAACTACTGACAGTTGAATATCAGAGCTGACTGCTAGAGCACTTTAGTGACTTTCATGTAAAGTGAAGGGCCCACTTTGTATGTTAAATGGCTACAGCAATATTCCTGGGTAGCTTATTTTAGAAGAATATTCATTTTACCGGGTGGGTCTGGCTTTGTTTGCCTTCTTCAGAGCAGGGTTTCTCAACCTCAGCGTGATTGTCGTTTGGGGTCTGAGAATTCTTTTCTGTGGAGGGCTGTCCTGTACCGTGTAGGATGGTTAGCAAATTCCTGGCTTCTATCCACTTCATGCTAGTGGCAATCCCTCTCCAGTTGTGACGACCAAGAACATCTCCAAACATTGCTAAACATCTCTGGGAGGGTGATCACTGATCACCCATATGAAAACCACAGTTCTAGGGGTGAAAGATCTTTTTGTTCATAGAAACATCTTTAATATAGAAACAGAGATGGCTTTTCAAAAAAAAATTTATATGTATATAAATTATATATACATTTTTTATATAAATATATAAATTATATATATATAAACACGCACGTGTGCACTTATATATAGGCTCTTTATAAATATGAGTAAGTACATTGCCTCTCAATGAAAAGAGGCCCTCTTTATACTAACAATTAGTTGACGGTAACTTGATACGAATAGAGTTTATTAGAGGTCTGCTCAGAGGGTTGGTACTGTGTTGTTTGTTCCGTTTCTATCTCAGGAGTGTGTGTCTGCCATTGGTGAATACATGCATTTGAGCCCCTAGCCTTGTTCCCATTAATGTAGCTCTAATTTTTCCACTGGGTATTTCATAGCTGGAGTATGCAGAGTCCTGGACCTGACCTCTTTCTCCCCATTGGTCAGAAATGAGAGCCTGGACCTAACCACTTCCTCCCCACTGGTCAGATATGTCTTCCCTACTGACTCCAAAAGAGCCTCATCAGCCTGTTAAGGAGGATAACTGTTTCAAAATATTGCCTGGTTTGAGATTATTTTTAACTTGAGTCTTGTCCCCAAAACATAATTTCCCTACTGTTTTTATCTCAATGAAATTTAGAAGTACCATGGATTATGTCACCCTGAGAGTTACTTCTTGTGTCCACTAAAAGACACAATGCACAGAAGAACATGTCTATCTTACCCAGACCACACATACAGGGTTGGCAAGAGGACAGTCCCCAGAGTCTCACCATATAATGAAACTAATCACTCTATGAATTATCTTAATTGAATTTGAACGTATTGCTACTGAGTACTATGGGAAGAGCAGCCAGTAAGGACGCGGTATTTTCCCACAGCATTCAGTTAGCAATGCATTCAAATTTAATTAAGATCATTCATACAGTGATTAGCTTTCTTCGAGGACAGAAGGCACTGGGGACGTTCCTGCTACAGTTGCCTGCTTTTGGTCTGCCTAAGATAGGCATATCTACTTTCACAGGTTGTCTCTTGAATTGAGTGTGGGATTGTTTGATCCATCCTTAAGTATTACCCTGAGATGTACTTTTCATTTTGGAATGCAATGAAAGTGAAACGAGTAATTAGACACTAGGATTTGAAATAGGTATCTTGAGGGGGTCATTCTCCCTGCCGCTCTCACCTGCCATCTATACGACCTTGGGCAAGTTACTTAAATCACTGTGAACCTCAGTTTCCTTCTCTGTAAAATGCTCATAATAATACCTACCCTGTGTTAAGATTGTTGATTAGAATACAGTTTGGTACTGTGCATTCTGAACATGGTTTGAACACTGTTCAAACCAGGTTACAAGTGTTGCCAAAGTTACAAGTGTCCTGCAGTATTACTAAAACTAAGTAACATATTTCCATTTCCAAGGACAAGGGAAAAGGGACACTGAAATTATCTTTCTAGTCACTTTAGCAATTGAAGTCACTGGACTACAGGTCACGCTTTTCTTTGATAACAGAACCACCCAGGAGACAGGCTTCTGAACTGCATTAAGCTGAGAGCTTGGGGTCCCAGATCTTTCTATGTGTTGATACAGTTTATTTCAGAAACACCATGGTTTTTTTCTACCCAGCCGAAGCCCAGTTTAGCTGAAACCCACTCACAGCCTGATTGTACTGTGCCCAGTATATTCATCTAAGCTTTCTAAAATCTAAAACGGCCGGGCGTGATGGCCAGCACTTTGGGAGGCCGAGGCAGCCAGATCACAAGGTCAGGAGATGGAGACCATCCTGACTAACATGGTGATACCCCGTCTCGACTAAAAATACAAAAAATTAGCCGGGTGTGGTAGCACGTACCTGTAGTTCCAGCTACTCAGGAGGCTGAGGCAGGAGAATCGCTTGAATGCAGGAGGCAGAGGTTGCAGTGAGCCAAGATCGTGCCACTGCACTCCAGCCTGGGTGACAGAGCAAGACTCCATCTCAAAAGAAAAAAAAATATATATACACACATATATATACATACACACCAAGATCCCTAGACTGGCTTCAGAGCCTATTCATTCAAATAGTGATAAGGGAAGGAGCAATTCAGTTGACAAAACACCCAACAAATGAAGATGAGACCTAAAGTTAAGGAAGAAAGCAGTAACTTCTTTTAAATTTTGGATATACTCAAAAATTGTAGTGAAAGAGGAAAAAAGTGATTTTTGCATATACTTATCATATCTGTTTTTGTAGTGATTATGTAGATCTTGAACTCAAGTCATTTCTTAATCTAAAGAACATTTAGAAATGGTTTAATTTTACAGTAATCTCGAATACCTATCCAGAGCTCTGTGACTTCCTAAGAATTATGCAACCCAAATTTTATACCCTCTTGACCCAGGGTGACTATTCTGTATATTCTGGGTTTTTTTTTCAAATGCTATTTGAAGCTCTATATTTTATGTAGAATTTTTAGTTCTTTTGAAAGTTTCCCTTATTAATCTAATTTTCAAATGTATTGTCTGAGAAATGCCACTTATCACAAACAACATACAACTGAGAGACTACATTGTGTTATGAGAAAAGCTTAAGGAAAGGGTGAACCTGACGTGTTAGATCATCAAGCAGAACTACTTCCCTTAATTTCTGAAATGTGTGTGGCGATCTGCCGCTGATGGTTTTCTTTTTAACTGCCTTTCTATTTTTATTTTATTCTTTTTTTATACTAAAATTCTTCAGTATGATCTCTGGTACAAAGGAAGTCAATAAAGAGATCATTTCCTTCCTAACTTGTGTGTCCTAATTTAGAAAGATTAAAAACAGAATTAAGTTGAATTACTATATCAATCATCTGCACAGTCATAAAAATATACAAATATATTTAAATAAATATGATTTGTTGTTTTTAAGTTGTTACTGGTTTACGGGTCATTAATCTGCAGGGTTTCAAAGTATTTGGAAAACTGGATACCCATGAAAATTCATCCTCTCATCTTCAAAGTACCTATTAGCACTTTAATAGGAAAATAAAAATGAAAACTCTATGTAGAGGATCTAATCTGAATAGCTTTAACATATCTCTAATATACATTATTTTATATCATACTGTACTATTATCATTCAAGTCAGTTTTTTCTTCTTGAATCTTCCATGTTCATGTGAGGAGCCTCCCTCACTGGTGATCTGTGCTTCGTTAGGTGCTATCTCTTTGTTTTGTACAACCATTCATAGGGCGTTGCTTATTTAGGCTGTTGTGAAACGAGCCAGTTAGCTGAAAGAAGCAATGGATGGGGTTCCAGGAGCCAGGATTTTGGTTCTAGGAACAATGAAACAAGGCTGAATCAGGGTTGAAACACAAAGGAAAGCAGGAATGAATGTTGTATATGGACAAGTTGAAGAATGCGAAGAAGCAGGAGTAACCAGGGGATGTGAATTCAAGAAATGGAGAAGTGAGCATTGAAACTTGGTCCACCTGAGAATCCAGGTGAACACAGATGAGAGGACCTGGGTGCGGGCTGCAACAGGAACAGTTAGCTCATGTGCCAGGGAGCTGCAGAGAAGCTGCTTCCAAAATGGAAGTGGGAGGGGTACCTGTAATTTAACTAAGAATGGTCTTCCTTTCCCTAGCAGCTGACTGTGAAGGGAGGGAGAAGAGTTAAACCAGAAGTGAGCCACGCTTCTGAGCATGGGCAGGACTGTTTGTTAGAAAAGAGGAGTTCCAACAGGGATAGTAAGGACGGTCATGATCCCAGCAACCCTTTATTTCCTGGAAGGTGGCAGTGGTACAAAACTTTTTTATTTTAAAGATTCCCTCAATTGGTGGTAATTTTCATTGTGGATGTTGACATACGCACTAATAACATTCATTATATGGTTCCTTAAAGCTACCTTTTCATTTTCTTTCCCTCCGATTAATTTTTTTTTTTTTTTTTTTTTTTTTTTTTTGAGATGGAGACTCACTCTGTTGCCCAGGCTGGATTACAGTGACAAGATCTCAGCTCACTGCAACTGCCGCCTCCTGGGTTCAAGCGATTCTCCTGCCTCAGTCCCTTGAGTAGCTGGGATTGCAGGCGCACGCCACCACCCCTGGCTAATTTTTGTATTTTTAGTAGAGATGGGGTTTCACCACGTTGGCCAGGCTGGTCTCGCACTCCTGACCTCAAGTGATCCACCTGCCTTGGCCTTCCAATGTTCTGGGATTACAGGCGTGAGCTACCACACCTGGCCTGAGCCACCAGGCCTGGCCTCATCCTCTTTCCCTACTACTTTGTTCCCCTGAGGTGCCTGGTGACCTTATTATACCAGCTCCAGCCTTCTCTTGCGTTTGCTGCAGAAACTCGGGAGCAGAAATAGTACGCCAAATCACAGCTCTATTCCAGAATCCTCCCAACAGGGAGTGAAGAAAAAGCATTTCTGTTTTCTGTTCTCTGTTCTGCAAGGCTATGTTCTTTGCTAGTGGAGTGGAGTGGAGTGGACTACAGGCTTCAAACTGAGCTGGTTAGAATATCAATTCTCCTGTCAACTTGCAGCCAAGTTGTTGAAGTCTTCAAAATCCAAGCTTCCTCATCAAAAAAAAAAAAAAAGCAGCAGTGATCTTTTCCAGGGTTGATGTGGGTATTCAGTGAGAGAAGATATTACATACTGATTATGGTCTTTGCCATTGATTATGATAGTGGTAGTAGAAAAACAATAACCATTATTGGCATTTACAGGGTAATTTATTTTAAAATGGTAGTGCATATTGTTACCATTATTATCAATTATTTGGTGTGACTGTTATTTCTACAAGAAAACACATATGAATTAGTTTTACTATAATAAATATAGTAAATGTGACTTGTACGATGAAAATGGGGGGAGGAAGAAAGGTGAAACCCCTATAATATACAACAGATGAGACATACCTAAACCATTGCTAGCTTAGGTACGTCTGATCTGTTGTATATTACAGGGGTTTGCCAGAACTTCCAACACAACCAGACACCTCCTACAGAGAGCAAAATTATAGTATGTGACTATCGTCACTGAAGGTAAACGGGGTCTTAAACTCATCTTTTGGCTTCCAGATGTTCTGGTGTTATAGGAGAGTGATGGGTTGCATGAGTAAGGCTTAATGGAAAATCAGAGATCAGGGCTGCACTGAATGTGTCTCCCTGGAGAAGCAGGAAGGTTCTTAAGCCCCCATTTTTGGGATGCTTGATGCCTGATGTACTTTTCACAGAATGAGACAATGTTGGGTTGCATTGGTAATTCAGGAGTTTACCAAACCTAAATTTCCACACCTCAAAGACAGGAGTCATTGGCTAAAAAGGCCCTCCTTTAAGACCATTCAAATCCAAATAAACATAAAAATTGAGGAAATAATAGTCCCTTATTGTCGGCACTATTCCTTGTATTATATCTCATTAGATTCCTCTAGTTGCAAGCACTAGAAACCTACTCCAATGAACAAACACAGTCCAGAGAAGGGGACGGAAGGAAAGGTGGAGAGATGGGCTCAGAAAAGAACCAGGAATGGACTTAGAGAAGCTCAGGACAGTGGGAAATGGGTGATCTTGATGACTGGAACTAATGGAAAGTCTTGTGGGAGTGTAGCCCCGGAAATGAAACAATTCCAATCCTTTCATCTACTTTTGCATCCTTCCACTCAAGATTCAGAGTTCGGCAGGGAAGAGTTTAATGGGTCACACACCCTTGATGCCAGAAAATCAGGACCCTTTAATTAGTCAGATCCACCAAGGCTGCTTCTTATGGGAATGTGGAAAGAAGTAAGTCCCCAAAAGGAAATTAACATGCTAGTACTAAAAGAAAGTAGGATGAGTGCTACATAGGCCAAAAGACAACAAATATCCACTATGCGTATTCAACTTCAAGTAGCCACAGGTAGGAAAGGAAATAAAAAAATGGTCTGTCATTATGGGAAGACATATTGAAATTATAAAATGCCTGTTGTTGACAAAACTATTTACATTTGTATGTGTGACATGTGTGTGCGTGTACAACACTTGACCTGTGAGTGGATGTTTTTGTGATTATTAAAATAATAAGATAGTATCTGAGGTTAACCTGGTGACAGCTCTCATCACAGGCTTCATATAAATGAATCTAAAATTCTCCACAGTTTACTCCAAGGCATTAATTTCCCTTGTGTCAGGCAGCCTTGTAATTGGGTTGTGATGTATTTTTAATGATATTTATTATCATTCAAGTGTTTCTAGAAAACTAAATGAGACATGTAATTTAGTTTGATTTATATCTTCTTGGATATTTTCTACTTCTTTACAAATACAGAGAAGCAGCCACTTTTAAATTTTATGTTTCTTTGCTGTACAAAAATATGTGAATTTTAACATGCTCATAAGAGATATACATGGTCAGATTTCTTTAAAAAGAAAATAAGACTTCAACAATCTAAATTTAGTTTGAAAGTGCACCTTACATCACAAATCCTGTAAAGCTCATTTGTGTCCTTGCTTGCCCTAATGAAATTAAGGGTTAACAAAATAGAAAATTCTGATTTTTCTAACTATAATATGTGTGTTGAATGTAACAATACAGTCATCCCTTATATGTGCAAAACATTTTATACTTTACCGACTTTCACCTGCTTTATGTCACTGAAATGGACTAAGACATTCCAAGAGTTACTGCTGATTGATTTCTTGTGAGATCTGTGTCCGTCTTTGTTACCAAGGGAACCATTTCCAAATTCAGCTTAATCTGAGTTTGCCCAGCTGCACAGTTGTTAACTTTGATTTGACTGGTGTTTTTCCATTTTCATGAAACTGTGTGGTTCAAGACAGACAGAAGGTTAAAGGGTTAGTATAAGATGGCTTATTCTTTACTTAATCATTTCCTTTTTGGTAGGAAAAAGTAACCTTGTTTTCTGAAGCTCAAACATTTGAGAGGTTCTCCAGGGGAACTCCCTCTGATGAAAGGCTAAATTAAATCTGTTACATGACCCAGGCTGACAGCTGCGGCCATGGATCCAGCTGTATGGACTTTCTCCGATCTTCTCATTTGTTTTAAACACAAGTGGCGTGGAAGTTGGCTTCATTCCAATTACATTAAGGTCAAAGGGTCCTGGATTAAGTTAAGGCCTAAGGAATCCATGTGTCATTTAGATCTTCTATTTCTTCTAAGAAATCTAATCAGTTATCTTGATATAACACTGAAATTAGTTAAAAGCTATGTTGCTTCTCATTTGTTTTGGAGATTTCAAGATTGAAATTTTTGGAGGATCTCTCAAAAGACCCCATGAATCATCACTGTGAGTGATTTGCTT
This sequence comes from Mandrillus leucophaeus, assembly GCF_000951045.1. Taxonomy (NCBI): domain Eukaryota; kingdom Metazoa; phylum Chordata; class Mammalia; order Primates; family Cercopithecidae; genus Mandrillus; species Mandrillus leucophaeus. Next base: position 151,483 of record NW_012105020.1, read on the forward strand.
GTCCGTATGTCAAGATGTGAAGAAAACTGAAAAATAATTAGCATGTGGCACTCTAATAGAGCCTACTCTATTGGTACCAAACTAAATATCTACTTTTTGTTAGTTTTTCTGTGTCCTTAATCAGTATGAATAGTTTTGAAAACTAAAGAAGCCATTCAGATATAGGATTAATTCTGTTGTGAATATTGAAAATAGAATAAAGGTTCAGATACATGGGAACAACAGCGCTGACTGAGGAAGAGGGAGTTCCAAATGGCATCACAGGATCTACCATGTGTCACAGAAAGAACATAAAACTTCTCAAAGGAAGTGGGGAACGCTCTTTTCGTAGTGTTTCTTGAAAAGACTAGGTTTTCTGAAAAAGAGAACCAAGAATAACTACTTTAGGTGGACGAAACTAGAGCAACCCCAGTGGTGAATAACCAAGACATGGCTCCCTAATTACACTCAGAATGTAGATCCCAAAGATGCGGTCCTCAGTCACGAGGGATTTGCCACAGAGATGTTCTCTCTTCCTCGTTCCATCAGTCCTTTTCCTGATGAGCTCCCCAGTGCTGACAAGCTCACCTTGTATCTGTGTAGGTCAGAGCTACAGAAAGATATTCAAAGTATCTGCAACATTGATTGTTCTTTAGATTTTTCTATTTGCAAAGCTAATGAGTTTAATATTAAACCAATCCTAAATGTAATCCTTCTCTTTTGATCTGCAAGTATAAATACATGAAAATATTTTCTAGGCCATTTCTCAAGGAAAACAAAGCTAGAATTTCAAAGTCACTTTCATTTGCTGATATGCATAATCAGGTAGATTGCTTTCTTTTTTCCTGTGAGGGACAGAGTAGCCCGACTTCACTCAGGAGACGCTGGAAAGAGAAGCTGTCCTTTTTTTATCTGAGTACTCTTCCTTATGACTACGTTTTTTGCCTCCAATAGAATCATTAATTTTCTGAGTTTATTTTAAGAAAATTTAAATAATAAATATGAAAGCATAGAGGACAATTCATGGTACATGAAGAATTCATCGTAGTTGGTCTGATTAACTGATTGGCATACGTTTCTTGGGTAAAACATGTAGGGTAATTTTCAATCATCTTCAAATATAAACAAATCTACATTTGTCTGATATTCAGTGGTTCACTTACCCCTTTTCATACTTTATCTACTTGATCTTTGCAGCAACACTGCCCTTTCCCCATTCATCCCAATATCGGCTGTTGCAAATGACTTGTCGAAGTTACATAGCTGGTAGGTGAGAGATCCTGAACTTCCAACTAGAGATTCTGATTTCTAATCCTTTGTGACAATGACCAATACACATGAGTATTTAAGTTACCAGATGTTGATGGTTCCCTACAGAGGTGAAAAATATTTTGGTTATTAAATTGCTAATTGCACATCTCCTTTTTGCTGACATTAGCTTCTAGAACCACATATATAATCTGTAATTATTTTCCCTGGCCGCCTTTCCCCAGGGTTTTGTGTATCTTTTCTTAATTACTTGAAACTGTTAGTGGTTGAACTTCTAAGGGAAGTCTCACTGTGATTTTTCTAGGCTCCCTCTCTGTTGGATTTTCAAAGGGTAAACAATTTTAAAATCAAATAACTCCCCAGTGTTTCCATGAACACATGATAGTTTTGAGAAACCAAGTTCATTTTCTCACCACGAGAAACGCAATACATGTTCATTGTAGAAATTTGGAGAATGCAGAAAAATCAAAATGGCAAAATCCTAAATATCACAACTGATAATATCAGGATCCATATCTCTAATCTTTTCTCTTTAAATTTCTTAAATCTTGTGTGATTATTCTGTTGTATTATATTTATTACCACTTTACTGAACAATAATACATAAGCAATTTTGCTTTTTATTACAAACTTTAAAAAATTTAGTTTCAATGGGTATGTGTTGTTTCTTAGGGTGAATGTACCATAATTTCCTAATTATTTCTTATCCGCGATGATTTACTGTTTCCCATTTTTAGCTAGTTTGTGCCCTTACTATCCCTTAGAGATATAGGTATTCTGAGCTCAAACTCTAGTGTCATAATAGCTATGAATCTAGAACCACTGTCAAGATAACCAAAACCTCTTCCCTTCTGGGGTAGCGAGTGCCCTTTCTTTATCTTTCCTTTTGTACCAATGCTTGCCATCTTGATCATGAACTCCAGCCACTTGGTGTTTTCCAAAAAGAAAAGCCAATTAATATGCGAAATGTTGTGAGTTCACTAACTTTGCTGAAGAATTGAAGCGTTCAGTAAATTTATGACATGCGCTGCACCATTATTTATAGCATGTACTAATAGTTATTCACGGATTTATGCCAACCCCTACCCTAGTTCCAATGTCCTTCCCAAAGCACATCACAGCATTAAGCCTATCTCCACCATACACAGTTCTCTGAAAAAGATAAACCGCTTGTTTGGAACAGCAGCTCTGGAGTCTGGAGTCTTCACTGATTGGGTATAACCGCCACTAGCCTACCTTTCTCCCTTATACCTTTGGATTAGGGTGACTATATTTTCTCCATCTTGTTACAAAGATAATATTGTAAAGACATCCTTGTGTAAATCTTGGGTTATATGTGTGCTTGTTTCTTTAAGATAGAATCCCAGAAAAGGAATTCTTGGATCTGGATGACATACTATAAATTTATTTATTTAACAAATATTTATTGAGTGATTACTATTTGCTCTTTGTAGACATTAAATTTACAATACTAATGCTTTAAATCCCTGACTAGTGAACATTAGAAACTCATAGCCTTTATCTATTAACACTCGGGTAATGAGGATTATTGGTGTGGGCTTTTCTAGGTGTTTAAAAAGTATTATCTCATTTAATCCTGTGAGGCAGCACCTACTATACCATTTTACAGATGGAGAAATTAATGCATGGGGATTTTAATTACCATGCCTGAAGTTCCACAGCTCATAAGTGGCAATGCCAAAACTGGAATCCCAGGAATTCTGGCACTAGGGTATGTTAAACGCTCTGTTGTATCTTAACATAGAAAACCTATACTCACGCTCTCCTTTATACTTTGGATTTTTCCAAAATAAGGCTGTGTAGTCTAGCTTATGTTTCAGTTAGATTGTACTTCCATTCTGGAGGAATATGAAGGTTGGTAATTAAGCCATGTAATTTTCAGTGTTACATACTTCAAATGCTTATTTTCTTCAATGTCATTTCTTCATCCATTTGGTCTTGAATTATAGTGATGAAAATAATTCAGATATTTGTAGTGGAATATACTTTATTCTTGCTTGTTTCAAACCAATTGAGATGCCCTGGGTAGCCCAGACTATTACAAAGATGACTGTTTTACCACCTTGGGGCTTAGATAATCGTCTTGGCATTCAGTAGTGAAATCAGGTAGATGGGAAGCAAGCATTTGTTTTTGTGACAGGAGTCTATTCTTCTGCTGTGAAGTTGATTTGGAGGAAAGCTGTGGATTTGGGGAACTAGATCAAACAAATCTCTTAATTCTCTGTAAGAAGAATAGGGCCTCTTACCACTGTGGTGCAACACCAGCCCTGATGCACAATAACAGGTACTGGTGGGTGCCTTTTCCCATGCAGAGTGACTTTAGAACAGCTAATGAAATTCCTTACTCATTTGAGAGAAAGAGAGAAAGAGTAAAAAGCACTATAAAAATCCAAGCCAATTCAGAGTAATCTTGGCACATACCTTATCCCCGTTGGTGCATTTCCAAAAGAAACAAGCACATTAAATTCAAGAGAGACAACCCAACCCTTGTTAAAGCTGTAAATCAATGCTGCTCAGTCACCAGTTTCACTCAATGTCTCTGCAAGGAGCAGTAGCGAGAAATTAACTGATCCCACCATCCTTGTATACATCTGTCTCTTTAGACCCAGCAGGCAGCTCCCTTGCTCCAGAGAGAACTACTGGTTATATAGCCCGGATTCTCGCCATTACAGATATGTAAAGCATCTATGACAACTTTGGCCTAATCCCAGGCTCTAGACACTATGGAATATATCATTGCTATTTCTTTTTAAACTTTACGTCCTCAAAGTTGTGATGCATTGAATATCTTGAATGTTACACAATGATCAACAAATACACTGGGAAGATTGAACTTCACCAATCTATTCCTCCAGAGGCCAAAACTTAGTAAATTACATGAAGTAGACCTGCTGGATTTTGCAGTCCCATGTCAAAATAACCCCAGTGCAATATCCTAAACAGGAAAGGCCTAATAAATATCATTCATTAATTGATGTCATAGCCTGAAATGCATACCTGAAATTATGCCTTCAGATGCTTGCAGGCCATATGTTTTATGTGGGTATATTAAGGAGAGTTAGGATTTAGTTTCTCTGTGGTTTTATTCATAACCTGTGACTTGGGAACTCGGATTTGCCTATTGTACCAATTTAGGTGGGATTGATTTTAGGTAACATTGGGGTCCCAGTAAAAGATCTTCTTTGAAAGATCTTCTTGTCTCCAACGCCTTAAATAATGCTGGATTTTGGGACTAATAAGTGATAAAATTTAAAAGATAGTGAGAACCCGATTACAGAAGCCCTCTCAAAACATCCATATGTCATTTGCCTTTAAACCTATGAATGACAATACACACTAAAACCACACTCCCATATCCCTACTCATTTTGGTGTGAGGAGGGAGAAGATAAAAGTATTATTAGCCACGTCATGGGCTATTGCTCTAAGTACCAAAGGGCATCATATACTTCAGCTGAAGAACTCTTAGGGACATAAACAACCAACCAAAGCTAAGGCAGACGTAAGAGCCTCCTGAAAGGGTTTTACTGTACATTTTGTTTCGTTTGCTACATTTGATACCTACACACTCAATAGGGGGGAAAAACAGGTTTCAGAATAAGCCAACTGTTTCAGACTTGAAGGCCTGTGGGGGCAGTTGGTAATATAAAAGTAATATGCTGCAGGGTAAGATAAAGACTACTGAGGCCTACAGCTGAACTGGAGTGAAATACCATGACTTAAAGACAAGCCAATTAAAAAGAAAATAAATGTGGGTGGCAAACCAAACATCTGAAACATGCGTTTGCCTTTTGAGCTGTCAATCTATAATCTTTGGAATTAACCTTTGCCTGGGAAATAAGGAACTGGAACTTAAAATAAGTCTAAATAGAATAATATCAAAAGGTAGCGATTCCAGAAAGACTTTTTTCACTACCCAAGACTTGCCATAGCATCTCTGTATTTTCTGCCTCAAAATACTCAGCGTCTCACAGCTCTTTCATTAAATATGTTGATCAACTGAATTTCTTTTCTCCAAATATTGCGTGGGGTATTTCTTTTTTACTAAACTAGCCACCTTTCTGGAAGGACTTTCTAGATAGAATATTTACCTGGCATTACCCTTAGTTTCCTTACGCATTTGTGAAGTGAGCTGGGTTTTTTTCTTTTTTTTCTAATGTAGAGGGTATATGATGATCCTTGCCATTGTCCCACTATGTTCACATTTTGTTTTATATTTTTATATTTGGAAAATTATCAAAATATATATTGACTGCTACTTTGAGAAGCCCATTAGCATTTATTAAAATGTCAATGAAAGTTTCTAGGGCTTTATCAGAAGAGCTCTTCCAAAAATAGCCTTAGGAGTCAAAGCTATCTGTGTGCTTTGCAGAATGAGGAAGGGTGGCACGTGTGAGTGTGGGGAAGGAAGAGTTTGGGTGGGAAGGTATCTGTTGATGTCACTTATGTGAAAAAGAAAAATAATTTTTTTCACTTATGAGATCACTTTAGTGTTCAAATTTCATAAGAACCACTCAAATCTCTAGGAGTCCCAAAATAACCCAGAGGACCACCGCTTTTCACTTAGGTTGCATAAATGCTTCATCAAAAGGGTTAGAGGACTCAGATTGTGTTTTTGGTTTTCTGTTTTGGATTTCGTTGTGTTTTGCAGCAGGAGAGGGTCCATTTTTCTCACCATATGAGTTCTGTACAACTGAAGCAAACACATCAACCCTATAGTGAAACACAAATGGAGCAAACACATCAACCCTATAATGAAACAGTCACATTTCTCCCTCTATTTTTATTTTTGGCACTACGGGAGGCTTCTTTGAAGGGAGCACATTCCCTCTTGGCTTCAGGAATCTAATGCAATGTGATTATCGGGCTATTTTTTCAGACTTATCCATTTTCACCACACTGCATCCATAATAGTCCTGTCATTCAGTTCTATTAGAAAATGACCTAGCTTGTCTCTGTAGAGACAAAGAGGCTCAGAGCCAAGCAATTAATCCTGACACAGGATCCATGTGTTCATGACAACCAAGACCGCCTGTGATACTTTGATTGCTAGCAAGGTGCCAACATTTTCGAATTGACCCAAGCAGAACTCACAAGGAATTATCTAATTCAGAAGAAATGATAATTATCATAATACCATAGCAAGTAAGCAGAAGGCCTTTCTTCCTGTTGACAAAAATTTACATAAACATCTATTCTGAGGATGTGATAGGGCTGGGTATCGTGAACCTTGGGGACTTAATAAGAACAGTTTGCATTTCTGAGGGAGATATCAGGTATTTTAGGATTTTCTCATATTATTTCAAATCTGGAAATAATAGTTACGTGGCTTTGCCCTACATTCCTGGAGTCTCTGTGACTGCATTGGAAGGATTGTGCAGTGTCAAAGCCTCAATGATAACTAAGAGATGAAATCCAACCAGGCATAGAAAACGGAGATGGTATATGTCAGTGATTAATACCATATTTTCTTTTCCTACAGCAAGAAAAGCCTAGGCTTCTCGAGCCTTTGGATTATGAGACTGTCATTGAAGAACTTGAAAAGACCTACCGGAATGATCCTCTTCAAGATCTCCTGTTCTTCCCCAGTGATGACTTTTCAGTAAGTCTTCTCTTCTCAAGCCGTCTAGATTCAGGAGGGCCCTACAGATTGGGTCGTTGTCTTTCTCTGTAGATTCAGGGAGTCCAGCCCTCCCTGTGGCCACCCTACATCTCAGTCTCTGCAGCAGGAGTTCACATCCAATAATAGAAAGTACCCCAGGGCCCCCTCAAGTTGAAAGATCAGAAGCTTAGTGAGTCAGTGGCCACTGGGGACTGGGAGGAGGCCCAGGACACAGCCTGGTTCCAGCTGGTACTCGTGTACCTGTCAATGTCCGGGTTTCTGACCACTGCCTTACCTGGACTCACAGAGCACTTTCTCCCTCAGCCATTTCTAACTGAAAGCTTCCAAGCAACTGAAACCAACCAATGGCAAAGACAGGACTCTATTAGCACAAAAGATGCAGTTCTTAAAAATCACCCTTAATCTTGGTTGGCCTTTCATAAGGAGCTATTGACACTTGGGGGCAAAGAAAGGTAGGCTAGAACATCTTCATAGAGAGATTTGAGGTCTGAGATAGTCCCCTTTAGATGCACACCACCACACAGACAGCCTCTGAGGATAGTAGAGATAATGAATGAAAAGGAAATTCGCGTTGCAAACAAACACAAAGTTCTGAATGGTGAGCACCCACATGTTCCAAACATAACATACTGTTACTTTGTGGTCTTAAAGATTTTTAAATTGTTATCTAACTATGCAAACAGAGATCTCAGTGGGCAGTTAGTAAATTTTCCTGTCTCTTCCTAAAAGAAAGGTAGTCTCAGACATCACAAACTTCAACATCTTAAAGCAAATGAAAAGGCAGCTGAAGGGTACCCCCGTGAAACAGCCATTGTCCATGCAGACCTCTATCAGGGAGCATGGGTCTCAGTGCCCACACATTCCTCAAACAGCCTCAAACTTCCATTTTCTCTCTTACTTTGAGGGCAGGTCTGGCTTCTGGCTTTTAAAGGGGTGGTTTTTTTTCACCTTCCACCATGGATTCATGAAAAAGAAGGTATATGGAAGTTAATGATTTTCTGTTTCAAGTATGAAGAATCATGGAAGAAAGGAGACAGATTTGTAAATAGGAAGAAAGAAAGCCTTCCAATGTTTTTCAGAATTTTAAACGGCTTCCACTTGAGTGCTGGCACATTTTGAGAGAGACTTATCTCGTGCAGAAATCTCATTTCCGTGGTTGGACCAGGCCACTGGAAGTTGAACTGCAAGCATAAAGTTAAACCACATTTTTTAAAATTCCACATCCTCATTTTCATTTTTCAGACTGAAGATTAACCTGATGAACAGTTTCTTTTTCTTTCTTTCTTTCCTTCTCTCTCTTTCTTTTCTTTCTTTCCTTCTTTCTCCTTCTTTCTCTTTCTTTCTTTCTTTCTTTTTCTTTCTTTTTTTTTTTTTTTTAACCAAGTGTCTCTCTGTCACCCAGGCTGGAATGCAGTGCCGCAATCTTGGCTCACTGCAACCTCCACCTCCCAGATTCAGGTGATTCTCCTGCCTCATCCTCCCAAGTAGCTGGGATTACAGGTGCATGCCACCACACCCGGCTAATTTTTATAATTTTAGTAGAGATGGGGTTTTACCATGTTGGCCACGCTGGTCTCAAACTCATGACCTCAAGTGATCCACCCATTTCGGCCTCCCAGAGTGCTGGGATTATAGGGGTGAGCCACCACGCCCAGCCTTGAACGGCCTCTTTATGTCAAACAACACCAAAAATCATGAATCCAGGAGCATCTTTTATCCTAGTTATGTCCTTCAAAAATATGTCAAATGCTACTTCAAAGCCTCCTAGCTCAAAAAGAAAGTAGAGGATGCAGGTAGATGGACTGTAAAGTTTGCAGCGAGTTTGGATTGTTTTGGCATCTTTCCATGCTCATTTAAATTGAGGAATGTGTCTGTTTACTCCTTGATCTTTACCGTCCTTAGCAGTGTAATGGAGAATACAAGAATAACTCTTTTTCCAATGTGAACATTCCAATAAATACACTGAACTATTTTATTCCATGGCTGCTTAAAACCCTTCTGTGGCTCCCCGACTGCCTTCAAAATGAAGTGCAGTCACCTCAGCATGACCCAATGCCTGCTTCAAGATGTGGTCCTTGCCCATTTCTCAAAGCCATAGCCTACTCTCTCCCACCCCATTCCGGCCCATCATACACAGTCACCCTCATTCCCAACTGGGGTAAAAGACCAGCACAGTTCCAAACATACTATTCTATAACACACCCCAAACCATTTCCTTCCTGTATTCATTCAGCAAATACATGATGTATAATACCGAATACTGGGCATTACTCGATGAATGGAGACAGCAGTGATTAGACAGAAATCACCTGGGGTTCTAAGGGAGCTTATCTTTTGGTGGGTTTACTTATTGAAGGTTTACTTATTCCAAAGAAAACGGTAAACCAATTAATTTGCCAGATAATTCAGATAGAGACCAGTTCTATGAAGAAAATAAAACCAGGCAGAATCTGATGATAGAATCTGAGTAGGGTAAGAACTGTGTTGGTCTAGGTGACCATGGATGAGCCTCTCTAAGAAGGCGACATTTAAGCTGAGTTCTGAGTTCTCAAGAAGGATCAGCCATGCTGGGGAAGGTGTGTTTCAGCCTAAAGGGGTAGCTGGTGCAAAGGCCCTGAAGAACTCTAAGACTGGAGATTGGTATGGCTGGACAGGATAAGTCATTTACATCTTATTCTAACTACAGGCAAGGGCAAGTCACAGGAGTGTTTCAAGAAGGAAAACAAATGACTGAGTGTGGATTCCTAAATATTAAAAGTTCCTCTGGGCTCTGTGTGGAAAACATAAAACAGGACCTGGAGGAAGTGGGGAATGTGGTCCAAAGAATCGTTCACAATTAATCTCTGCCCAAGAGATTTTCAATGCCACCTAATCCTTACTATCAGCAAATGTCGCATCCTCCAAATGGCTAAATTTTAATTTGCATTAAGCAACTGACAAACAAAAGGATAGTATTAGATATTGTCTATACATAAAATTACCCATTTTTGAATAATATGTGGAGATTGTTCCTCATTTTTCCTGCTCTACAGAGTACGGCTTGGCAAACTTGGCACCAAGGTGGCCCTTGGGTGACCTGCTGCCTATTTTTTATGTCCCATGAGCTAAGAATGGTTTTAATGTTGTTAAAATAGCTTAAGGAAAAAAGACATTTCCAAACACATTAAAATTATCTGAAATTCAAATTCTGATATCCATAAAGAAAGTTTTATTGAACATGGACACCATTCTTTGACCTCTTGTCAGTGGCTGTGTTCATGATGCAAAGGCAGGGTTGCAACAGAGTTGCAGTAGTGGCAACAGAGACATTCAGCCGGAAAAGATTTATTCTTCGATGCTTTACAGAAAAAGTTGGCTGACATACAGTACAACTGCATGCGTTTTTTGGTTTTTATCCTTACGCTCTTTGTGGAATATAGGCGTGTCTGTAAATCTCTGATGTTACCTGCTTCACCCACAGCCTATGTCACATTTTAGGGATGTGGTGCACCAACAGGAAGTGTCCGTGCAGTCAGCAAGCATGTCATTTCCTCGGCTCTCCCTTGAGCAGTGGGTGAGGCTCCTCTGGGGTGTGTGGGGTTGATCTCCACTGAGCCAATGTGAAGTGGTCACAGAATGACCACCCCAATCCCAAGACATCCCGGGATGGAAGGAGAGGGGCAGCTCCAAGCTTCCCAGCCCTACCTCTAAACGTCTTTCATCCAGTTTCTGCCCTGCAGATTGGAGAATCCAGCTCACTCGTATGTTTCCACGTTACCAAGCACCCACACTTGCAGCACACATGATTCATTACTTGGTTTGTTTAATCAATATTTATTCGGCACCCACGAGCTGCTGAATATAGAACAGCACTTCCTAGACTAGTAAGACTGACAAGAAAAGCAAAAGCGCTGTGTTTAAGGAGCTCATGCCCTTTTATGGATGAAAAAGCAAGTTGACTTAGAATGCTTCTGGTTAAGAAATACCAAGAATCAGAGACTTCATCTGGTATCTAGTACACCGGAAAGATTACTTTTCACCGAGGCAGTATTCTTACATTGTGACTGTATATATTAAAAGTTTTTCTCTATTCACTCTGCTGTCCCAACCGCCAAATACCCTCATTTGCCTGGACCACACCTCCCCTCCAAGAAGTGGCTTTGTAACTGGTCCTCCTGCTTTCTTCTTTGCTCTGCTTTGATTCGTTCACACACAGTACTCAATGGAAGCTGTTAGGAACACAAATTAGATAACACCATGCCCCTGGCTAAAACTTCTCAGTGACTTCTCATTGCCTTAAGAGTCAAATCCAGCTCCTCCCATAACCCCTGTCATCGGGTTCCCCATGATCTCTGAGCTCTCATCTAGCCTGCTTTCCTCAGTCACTGCACAGACATCAAGCATTCTTTCTGTTCCCCCAGGTTGCCAAGCTCATCCCCTCTGTAGGGCCTTTACACTCTCTGTATAGCTGGTCCCTATTTTTCAGCCACAACTCAGTTTAAATGTCACCTCTACAAAGAAGCATCCCTGACTTCCGAGCTACGCTGCCCTCACACCCAGTTACTTTATAACGTTACCCCACCTGCTTCTCTTGCTAACACTTAACACCACTGGGAAATATCCTGGTTTGCTTTTTCACTCCTCTGTCACTTGTTTCTCGCTGTTAGACGGTAGCCTCTAGCAGGACAGAGGCATCTTCTGTCTTGATCGTTGAAAGATTTTCAGCAACTAAAGCAGAACTTGGCACAAAGCAGATGGAAAATAAATATTTATTTCAGGAATTATCTTTCAGAAACATCTAGATTGCTATTTTATAACATAATGTTGATCCTTTGACTACCTTGAGGAACCAAAGGCTATTCTGAAACAAAATTCTTGAGAATAAAGAGGCTGAAGTAATTGACTTTGCTTGATGGTGAGGAAAATACTTCCCTCTTTGGCACAACTCAACTCAACAGATAACCTTAAAAAACAGCACTAAGAACACGATTTTCTTTTTAAAGAGGCCCATTCCTTCCAACATAGTGCCTGGCTCCTAGCTGATATCAACAAAGCTTAGTTTTCTCCTTTTAACACTTTTTTTAAAGAGATGGAGTGTCGCTTTGTTACCCAGGCTGGAGTATAGTGGCAAGTCACTGCAGCCTCAAAGTTGGCCTCTCAAAGTGCTGGGATTACAGGCATGAGCCACTGCACCCAGCCCTCTAACACTTTCGTGTACTTCTTCACTTACTCATTCACTTCCTTTCTGTTACTAGGCAAGGGACAAATCAGTTCACATCTGTACTTCAAGTACCCAACACAATGTCTTGTTCATGGACATTCAATAGATTATCAAACATGGAATTAAAATAGTTTTCTTCCAGGTTAAGGGCCTGACACAGAAACACTTTCCTTTATTTTGGCATACCAGGTAGAAGCTAGTCCTCCTGGTATGTGGGTTCTGGGACTGAGCAGCATGAACTTCTGCACTACATGTGTCCTGATGATTCACTAAAATAAGCAGTATTGATGTATTTATTAAACCATTAATTGCAAAAACTTATACTGCTTCAATAATTGTATTTGCTACTTTTGTTCATCATTCTTTTTCAAGCTGGTAGTAATCGAAACTTTAGAACAAAACAAAAAATAAAGAACTTAGTCACCAAAGTGTGTGACTCAGTAAAGCAGGCAAAGAAAGTAAGAAAAGAAAGCAAGTGCTAAGAAAAATGGTTTCAAGGACACACTGAATCATATTGTTAAATGATTCTGTTTAAGAAGAGGCTGATGCAAAATAGCAGGAAAAAAGTTGAGAAAGTCAGAAATGAGTTTCTTCCTGAGCAAAAGATGTAGAAAGCCTGAGATGGGATCATTTCTGGGAAATACAAAACCATATTAAGAAAGTTCTGATGTCTGAAAGCTGATGAGACTGTACACTGCGTAGGAAGACCGCCTATCAACTATACTTCAATATTGTCCACACCAGTAAAACTCTTATTTCATCTTACCTTCATGGACCACCTTTGGTGATCTAAGCTGTATATATCCAGGACACCAATATGAATAAGAAGCAGAACTTACACTTGAACAGTCACACTTTCAACACTGGGCAGTGTGATTTTCAAAGTCAAAAGATTGTAGTCTATGTCACATAACTACAATCACCCAAGAGGCTCATTATCTTTTCAAATTCCATCTTCATATTAGTAGGTCAGAATTGTGTCCCAGGGCACTCCAGGTCATTCTGCACTTTTCACTGGCTACTATTAAAACTCAGAGAATTGTGGATATCATGATATACCAATGACTTGTTCTTTTCATAGTATGTCTTCAGCAATGAAAAGCAAAGCAGATGGTATATGGGGACTTCTAGACAAAACCACAAGGGTCATTCTAGAGAGGAAGCAGAAAGACTTGAATATGTTTTAAATTGCAAATCAGTAAGGTCATGAGTTTTCTTTTTTTTTTTTTTTTTTTTTTCTGAGACAAAGGTTAACATTTTATAAGAATCTCAACCTCTTTTAAAAAAAATCTGTGACTTTTGAGCCTGAAAAGCAGGCTTTTAAATGGCTCCTGGTGTTCATGTAAGAACATTGTAATTGCAATTTGAAAGCTAAGTAATAGTCTTTGTCGTTAGATTCTTTCTATGTTATAATATTCTTCTCACTTACAAGCCAATGAAGTTAAGATTTGGAAAGGCTATTGTTCAAGGAAATAGAGCAACTGGAAGGACAGAAATCTAACATAAGCACCTTGACTTTTACTATTAGTTTCTGTCTAAACAGCATGCTTTTGGTCAGATGCTTCTTAGAAAAAGAAGGCACACAAGTTGGGGGAAATATTAACTTCCTGAATCCCACAGTGAGTGATGCCATTAGAAAATAAGTACTGTACTGCAACAGTTCTAGTTGCTTATTTCATTCCAGTAAGAATGTGTGTGGAGACCCTGGTCTGTGTTTGATTGTGCTAAGAATGTATGTCCACATGAGACGTGGATACAAATGTTCATAGAAGCATTATTCATAATAGCCCCAAAATGAAAATAACCCAAATAATCCATCAGCTGATGAATGGATAAACAGAATGTGGTATATCCATAAAATGGAATGTAATTATCATTCAGCCATAAAAAGGAATGAAATGTTGATACATGCTACAATTTAGATCAACCTTGAATACATTGTATTAAGTGAAACAAGCCAGTCACAAAAGACCACATAGTCCACATATATGAAATGTTCAAAATAGGCAAATCCATAGAGACAGAAAGGAGATTAGTGGTTGCCATGGGCTGAGGAGATGGGAAAATGAGAAGTGAATGAGAGTGGATATGGGGTTTCTTTTGGGCATGATGAAAATGTTATGTAATTAAATAGTGGTAATGGTTGCACAACTCTGTGAATATACCAAAAACCACTTAATTCTATACTTTTAAAGGATAAATTTTATGACATATCAATTATATTTCAATTAGATATTTTTTAAAGCCGTTCTATGTACTAGGGTAGAGGTGGTGTATGTGATCACAGGAAGGATACAAAAGAATCATGAAAACATATATCTGGATACAAGCACTTTATTCTTTAAAGGAATTAATGGGACATAGCAAAGGAGTAATAAGGAACATGGCAAAACTTATTTTACAGTTGTTGTATTTTACTCCCAAAGCAGACGTAATGTGCTTGCTTATAAACAATAAAACACACAGGTAAAATGACTGGCTGAATTCATCAGCAGCATAACTTTTGGGCCTAAAGGTAAGCTGCAGACTTCAAGTGTGCTACAGAGAGTAAATAATAGCATTTAGGGAAGAGAAATGTGTGTTGGATGAATTAGAAAGCTTTTCAAAAGGAACTGGCACCTATACAAAACCTGAGATTTTGAAAGAATGAGGAAAGAAAAAGACTTTGGGAGAGGCAGAGGAGCATAGGCAAAGGCCCTGTGCAGGAATGAGGCTGGTCCTGAAGGACAAATGCGGGCAGCCAGGTGGGATGGAGCCAGTGAGAGTTGGCAGTGCTGGGCCGCTCTTCAGTCCATTTCCCTTCCCTAGACCATGTCTGCAGGCCTCGCAGCAGGCAGCCCTCTTTACCGGGCTTTCTTGGATGGTAAACTCAGACCACAGACCTCAGAGTCTTTGCCAGGGGGAGGTCCTGGTACAGTAGGTGTCTTTATATTGTTGGAGCAACTCGTTTCTATCAATGCTCACATCTTCCCATATGTAGAATGTTTGGTCCTCATCTCTTTAGAGGAGATGAGACACATTTTGGAGCCTGGAAAATAAGTCACTAAAAAGAAGTGAAATGACTAGTTTGTCAATCCAAGAGTAAAACACCTTGAACAACTTCTTACAGACTTCTATCACTACTATATACCAAAATACTATGACACTGCGTCCCCTTGCTTAACTTGGCTGGAATGATGACTATCCAGTAATAGACAACTGTTCATTATTTGTGTATTTGCCATACAGTTTAACCCCAGCAAAACAAGAAAGGCTTTCCTTTTAAAGCACAAGTCAGGTACTAAAGTAATATTCTCATGTATTTAAACAACAAGTAGATAAAATCACAATACTCTTCTGAATGTGGTAAAAGATGTTTTTCAAGCAACTAATGTAATCTAAGGACATTCTCTAATAGAATAAAAGGCAATCTCAGTGTCTGAAAAATTTAGGTTAAAATCACTTTTAAACACGTGCTGAGGGTCATTAATCATGAAATTTTAGTTAGTAATCCTTACTGTGAGGCTTGTAAGTCCCCAAGCTTAGGCTGATTGATTACTTTAAACACCATCATTTTGTCCTCCTTTTCGAACAGGTAGAAGATACAATACTGTTAGAGGAAGCTTTTCTCAGCCCCAAGATAGGATAAGCAGCCCTTTTTTAGACTTTTACAGTGATCTTTAGCCAACTGAGAGATGGTCCTGATGTGCTTGGAATGAAGTCTTCTGTAGCCAGTGTAGCCAGCAGATTGGTGGCTGTTACAAAACCCCCAAGACCACACACGGCAGGCTACAAGGAACCAGAAAGTGGCAGGGCTGCAAGGGAGGATGTCTGAATCTCATGGACCTGAAACTATAAACACAGGCCTGCATGCATCATTTCAGGACAGTTTTTATTTTCAAATGCCTGATCTCTGGACAATAGATAGGCTCCTTATGAAATCCTACCGCCAAAGGAGAAGCTCAGCTGAGTTCCACTGCAGTTTCAGATCCGTTTTATGCTATTGAGCTATACTAATTGTTGACCAGAGTTTTATAAAAGAGAACAGGAAGTCTCTTGTGGTCAAGACAATTTGTAGTGGTCTGAAAGCATCTGATTCTCAGAAAAGAAAAAATTCTTTGTAACCATATTAAAACCCTTACCAAATATGATTGTTTATAGTTTTCTTCTTATTTGATCAATTCATTTTTGCTTCAGTGGAGACACATTAAAGAGATCTAAAATGAGAAGAAGTGCCACAGTTTTTAAAGTGGAAACTTGTGGAGTCCTTGCACTTTTTTTTTTTAGATGAAGTTTCACTCTTGCTGCCCAGGCTGGAGTACAGTGGCGCCATCTTGGCTCACCGCAACCTCCACCTCCCGGGTTCAAGCGATTCTCCTGCCTCAGCCTCTTGAGTAGCTGGGATTGCAGGCATGTGCCACCATGTGCAGCTAATTTTTTTTTTTTTTTGTATTTTTAGTAGAGACAGGGTTTCTCCATGTTGGTCAGGCTGATCTCGAACTCCCGACCTCAGGTGATCCACCTGCCTCAGCCTCCCAAAGTGCTGGGATTATAAGCGTGAGCCACTGCGCCTGGCTGTCCTTGCACTTTTTCAGACAACTACTCCAGTATTATAATAAAATACAACTAAGTTCGATAGCACATTATGGGCATGCATTATATATGCATTCCCTTTCCTATACCTTGTGTAACCTGCACAAGACATTAGATGTGCAATAATTGCACATATTGTAAAATAATGTTTTAGATTTATCACATGGTTCCAAGAGCATGATTCAGCCCGTTGTCTTATTTAGTAAAAAGTCAACATCATTTTATAACAAGAGCTCTCCAGGCATTGTACTCATGATTAAGCAATTTTTGTAACCCGACCTGAATGAATTCGCAGTCTCATAAATTGGATGTGAACATTACCTTAGTATTTGGGGACCTATCTAACTATAGGACATTACTAATCTAGTAGCCATGTGATTACTGTTACGGGGAACCCAAGCCTACATTCCAGAAACTTATCAATAAAACAAACAAACAAACAAAAAGCTTCTTAAATCAGCTAAGTGTTCACGTTATTATTATTATTTATTGAAACGGAGTTTTGCTGTTGATGCCTTGGCTGTAGTGCACGATCTTGGCTCATTGCTACCTCCGCCTCCCAGGTTCAAGTGATTCTCTTGACTCAGCCTCCCGAGTAGCTGGGATTACAGGTGCCCACCACCACACCCGGCTATTGTGTGTGTGTGTGTGTGTGTGTGTGTATGTATATGTATGTGTGTGTGTGTGTGTGTGTATATATTTATAGAGATGGTGTTTTGCCATGTTGGCCAGGCTGGTCTCGAACTCTTGACCTCAGTTGATCTGCCCACCTCAGCCTCCCAAAGGGCTGGGATGACAGGCATGAGCCACTGTGCCCGGCCCACTGTATTTTATTATGTCACAGAGCAGTGATCGTAGTGGGACTGTGAGTTTACTACATAGATGGAACAGGGAGTGGTTTTGTCACATGCAAAGTATGACGAAGCCAATTCAGATCTTATTATTTACGTTTTACTTAATTATAAGCTTAATCTTGAGCCATGTTACTCTACTCTCCATCAGACTTAAAAGTATTTTTTAAAAAGTCAAGAAAGCAATGGAGACTCTAGTGGAAAATGAAAAAGAGGAATATCTTGCATTTTTGTATAAAAAATTATTAATAATGGCCATAATATAGAATTTTTTTTGAATTAGAAAAATGTCTAATGTTCCCAGTATATTATAATATGTAATATTCCCTGGAAACCAAGCAAGTAACACCATGTATCCGTAAATTATCCATCCAAATAGGAAACAAAGGCATCTCAGATAATTTAAACTCAGCAATAATCCCCAAAGCTCAATTTAGGCATAGTTCTTAATATTCTACTCCAAAACTTCAATATAGTTTATTTACTGTTTATCTTCTAACAGAGTGAATAGCATAAAATAAGCAACTTGAAGAAAGGAACTCTAAAGGAATTAAAAATGTCAAATGTAGGCCAGGCGCATTGGCTCATGCCTGTAATCCCAGCATTTTGGGAAGCCGAGACAAGCAGATCCCTTGAGTCCAGGAGCTGGAGACCATCCTGGGCAACATGGTGAGACCCCGTCTCTACAAAAATAAAAATAAAAAAGTGAAAATTAGCCAGGCATAGTGGTGCGCACCTGTAGTCTCAGCTACTGGGGAGCGCGATCACTTGAACCCCGGATGTCGAGGCTGCAGTGAGCTGCGATTGTACCACTGCACTGCAACCTGGCCAACAGAATGAGACCCTGTCTCAACAGCAGCAACAACAACAAAGTAAAATGTAAATGTAAATAATAAGATCCACATTGACTCTATCTTACTTTTCATGCAAAGCAACCGCTCCCTGCTCCATCTGTGGCACTATGCTTGCTCCCTGCACCTATGCCTGGTTTGAACTGGTAGCCACAGCTCTTCTGAGCTCTGTTCATACAGCTGCAGTCAAATCCTGGAGCAAGTGCAGTGGCCCAGGGAGCTCAGTCCGCAGCTGTGCTTTAGGGCGAGCATTCGTTTTCACTAGCGATGTGTCTAGATCCTAGTTTTCTCATTATTTTTCATCTTCTGATCTTGTTAAATCTACATGACGTTCTTCCTTTTTCATAGGATACAAACCCCCTGCTTCCCGACATGCATGTGCACATGCACAAACTCACACCAACACATCACACCCGTTCACACGTGTACAGACACATGCACACTCCACACACACCACAACACTCACCACACACATTGCCACCACACATACACACACACACCACACACACTGACACATCACCCCCATTACATGTGTACACACATACACATGCAGACACACTACACAGATTCACATACCACACACCACACACATTCACACCACACATACACACCACACACACTCACACCACACATACACACCACACACACTCATACCACACACACACACCACACATACACACACCATACTCTACAACACACTCTACACACACACCACACTCACCACACACATTCACACCACACATACACACTCATACTGACACATCACACCCATTCACACATGTACACACATACACATGCAGACATACTCCACACACATTCACATACCACACACTTTCACACCACAAATACACACACACCACACATACACACCACACACACTGACACATCACACCCATTCTTATGTGTACAGACACACATGCAGACACTCTACACACATTCATATACCACACACCACACACATTCACACCACACATACAGACACACTCATACCACACATACCACACATACACACACCACACACATTCACACCACACATACAGACACACCACATACATTCATACCACACATACCACACATACACACACCACACTACAACACACTCTACACACACCACAACACTCACCACACACATTCACACCACACACACACACCACACACACTGACACATCACCCCCATTCACATGTGTACACACATACACATGCAGACACACTACACAGATTCACATACCACACACCACACACATTCACACCACACATACAGACACACTACACACACTCACACCACACACACACTGACACATCACACCAATTCACATGTGTACACACATACACATGCAGACACTCCACACACACTCACATACCACACACACCACACACATTCACATCACACATACAGACACACCACACACACACCACACACTGACACATCACACCCATTCACATGTGTACAGACACATATATGCAGACACTCTACACACATTCACATACCACACACACCACACACATTCACACCACACATACACACACATCACACCCATTCACATGTGTATACACACATACATGCAGACACACTCCACATGCCTTCACATACCGCACACACCACACACATTCACACCACACACACACTGACACATCACACCCATTCACATGTGTACACACATACACATGCAGACACACTCCACACACATTCACATACCACACATACCACATTCACACCACACACACACCACACACACTCATACCACACATACACGCAACATACAAACACACCACACACACACACCACACATATACATGCCACACATACACATACACTCACCACACATACACACACTCCCCACACACACACCACACACAGCACACATACACCACACGGACCACACGTACACTCACCATGCACACACCATGCATATACACACCACACATACACACACTCACCACACACACCACACATACACACACACACACCATACACATCCACACCACATATTCACACCACACATACACACACTCACCACACATACACACACACCATACACACATTCACACCACACATACATACACACACAACACACACGCCCACTCACACCACACATACACTCACACCACACACACACTACCACACTCACATCACACATACACATGCACTCAAATACAACACACTCATGTATACACACTAACACACTCCACACATACTCATTGCACACACACACTACACCCAATTGCACATGCTCACAGACTCAAACCACACACATACACCGTATACACACCACATACACAAGTACACACACCACACATACACACACACCACACACTCATACCACATACACATCACACACACACACCACACACTCTCACACTACACATGCACATACACCACACACACACCTCACCACACACACTCACCACACATGCTCACATAACACACACACCGCACAAACACGCACACTCAAATGCAGCACAGTCTCATGCACACACACACTCTACACACTCATTGCACCGACACACCCACCCAATTGCACATGCTCACACACACACACACCACACACATATATACTTCCTCACTCTCTCATCCTCTTATGGAACACACATATACACCCAGTCAATAAATTCAACAAAGAATCATTTAGGTATCCAACTAGCACTGAGGTTATAAGTGAACAAAATAAAATGTGCACTTACCGAGCTTACATCAGGAGTGAAGAAAGGAGAGATTTGGAGAAAATAAGAGTCCAGGATTGGAAGAGAAGGAATGATGGGAAGGACACCGCCCTTGGTGGCAGAGCTGCCAGCAAAGGCTGTGAACTCGGAAGACAAAACTCCCTTGACCCCTCCCTACCCATCTTCTCCAATACTGAGGATGGGTTTGGAGATTCTTATCTGTTCCAACAGCTAATCCAGAGCAGTTTAAATGAATAGCTGTGATTTGGGGGATGTGCAATATATGAAATCTCAGCTGTTGGTACCATGGATGTCACAGACTCATGACCTGAGCATCCCTGTAACTACTGAGGTGCACAGACTAAAGGAAGCAGATGACTGGAAGTGGAAACTTGCTGTTTTAGGGCATTTCATTCTTCTGTGCTTCATGGGCTGAAGACATATAAGAGGCAATAACCTATGAAATTCTGTTTTAGATGTTTTGTTTTAAGAAGTACTTTATATAATAATTAATATGTATTCATTTAAAAGAATATTGTTTATTGAGCATGGAAGTTGAAAAATAGATGGCTTATTTCAGCAAAAATAAAGACACCAAAAACACAACCTCTTTTTTTCAAGGTTCAGATTCGCTAAACACTCCTTCTTCCTTCCTACCCCTAACTACGACTGTATGTGCACACGCACAGGCACACGCACACACGCACAGTTAGCTTCTAAAAGGGACTGTGTTTATCCTTTGATATTTGAGATCATTTACAATATTATTCAAATAATGCTGATTTTGTAAGTTTTCTTCTTCATTTCAAATTTATTTTAGCCTTAGCAGCAATAATAAAAAAGATTCCACTTCGGGAGGCCGAGGCGGGTGGATTACCTGAGGTCAGGAGTTCAGGACCAGTCTGGCCAACACATGATGAAACCTCGTCTCTACGAAAACATATAAAAATTAGCTGGGGGTGGTGGTGGGCACCTGTAATCCCAGCTGTTAGGGAGGCTGCAACAGGAGAATCGCTTGAACCCGGGAGGCGGAGGTTGCAGTGAGCCGAGATCACACCGTTGCACTCCAGCCTGGGCGACAGAGCAAGACTCCGTCTCAAAAAAAAAAAAAAAAAAAGATTCCAATAGAAATAAGCTAAATTGGAAACATACAGATGCCTACATTTTTGTTTTCTGCAAAGGCAGAAACAGCTTAAAACTATGAGCTGCAGTAAAAACAGTCACTGTTGTAAAAATACTCGTACTGGTAATCAAATAAATGTCTGCATCTTCTCTCCTACAGATTAAATTGGGAAGAACTACAGAAGTACTTCTGTCTTCTGTTAACTTTAAATAACTTTAAATACTAAGATCTAAAAGACTTCCCTTTTGTGTTTTCAGTGTGCTAGTGTGCTCAACACTTCTACGCTGGAGGACTCAATTTCTTTTCATTGTTCGTTTCAGGCAGCCACAGTTTCCTGGGATATCCGCACGTTGTACTCAACAGTACCTGAAGATGCAGAGCACAAGGCAGAAAATTTACTGGTGAAGGAGGTAAATGTGATGCTTCCAATGTTTTATTTATAAGACTTTTGCTTTTTCCCAGGGGATTCTCAATGCAATTTACTATTATTATCTTCCTCTCATTTTCAATAGATAATTCCAAATATTCTAACTAGTGGATGTCCTTTTTTTTTTTTTTTGTGGGGGGGAGGTCCTCACTCTGTCACCCAGGCTCGGAGTGTGGTGGCACCACCTCTGCTCAGAGCAGCCTCCACCTCCCGGGTTCAAGCAATTCTTGTGCTTCAGCCTCCGCAGTAGCTGGGATTACAGGCACACACCATCATGCCTGGCTAATTTTTGTATTTTCGGTAGAGACAGGGTTTTGCCATGTTGGCCAGGCTGCTCTCGAACTCTTGACCTCAAGTGATCCACCTACCTCAGCTTCCTGAAGTGCTGGGATTACAGGCATGAGCCACTGTGCCTGGCCCTAGTGGATGTCTTTCAATCTTCATTACTTGTCAGATGACTCTCCATCTTCCTCTTAATCATTTCACATTATTTGGTGACTGTTCAAGTTTTAGATTTTTCTTTTTGTTTTTAATTAACTTAAAACCCCCAAGTCGAGAAAGATGTAAGTATTCCCAATACAAAGATTTGATTTAATTTTATTTATGTAGATTGAGCCTTAGGAGCAGCCATACTACATGAGAATTTTGGATGATGGAGTTCTTATTTGAAGATGTATCTCTTTTTAGGACTAACTATGGAAATAGTTAATGGTAACACCCTGTAGACAGCTTGAAGGGACTATATTAGACCATTATTGCATTGCTATAAAGAAATACCTGATACTGGGTAATTTATAAAGAAAAGAGGTTTAATTTGCTCACGTTTCTGCAGGCTGTCCAGGAAGCATGGTACTGGCATCTGCTTGGTTTCTAGGGAGGCCTCAGGAAGCTTACTCTCATGGTTGAAGGCAAAGTGGGAGCAGGCATGTCATGGAGTGAAAGCCTGGAGTGGGCGGTGCCACACACTTCTTTTATTTTTTTATTTTTATTTATTTATTTATTTATTTATTTATTTGAGACAGAGTCTTGGTTTGTCGCCCAGGCTGGAGTGCAGTGTCATGATCTCAGCTCACTGCAACTTCCGCTTCCCAGGTTCAAGCGATTCTCCTGCCTCACCCTCCTGAGTAGCTGGGATTATAGGAGCCCACCACCATGCCTGGCTAATTTTTCTTTTTTTTTTTTTTTTTTTTATTTTTTTTTTTTTTTTTTTTTGACGGAGTCTCGCTCTGTCACCCAGGTTGGAGTGCAGTTGCGCAATCTTGGCTCACTGCAAGCTCTATCTCCCAGGTTCATGCCATTCTCCTGCCTCAGCCTCCCGAGTAGCTGGGACTACAGGCACACACCACCACGCCTGGCTAATTTTTTTTTTTTTTTTTTTTTTTTGACGGAGTCTCGCTCTGTCGCTCAGGCTGGAGTACAGTGGCACGATCTCAGCTCACTGTAAGCTCTATCTCCCAGGTTCATGCCATTCTCCTGCCTCAGCCTCCCGAGTAGCTGGGACTACAGGCACACACCACCACGCCTGGCTAATTTTTTTATTTTTATTTTTTGTATTTTTAGTAAAGACGGGGTTTCACCATGTTAACCAGGATGGTCTCTATCTCCTGACCTCATGGTCCGCCCACCTTGGCCTCCCAAAGTGTTGGGATTACAGGCATAAGCCACCGCGCCTGGCCACGCCAGGCTAACTTTTGTATTTTTAGTAGAGATGGGGTTTCACCATGTTGGCTAGGCTGGTTTCAAACTCCTGACCTCAAGTGATCTGCCCACCTCGGCCTCCCAAAGTTCTGGGATTAAAGGCATGAGCCACTGTGCCCGGCCAAATGGCCAGATCTCATGTGAACTCAGAGCTAGGGCTCATGTATCACCAAGGGGATGGCACAAGCCTTTCATGAGGGATCCACCCCCATGATGCAAACGCCTCCCACCAGGCCACACCTTCAACATTGGAGATTACATTTCAACATGAGATTTGGATGGGAACACATAGCTAAACTACATCAAGGACTGATGGAACATCTCTGAGTATAGCATTGACTTGCATTTTATTGGTGTGTAAGAGGCCTACAAAACGGCTTATTTTTCTTCTAACCAGACTCCAGGCAGCTTTAGAGCAGGAATTGAGCCAGTGCATAGCAGCTACTTAGCAGATGTTTACTGAATAAATAAACGATGCTTATCCTTTCCTTATAGAAAATATGGTGATACAATTTAGCCCAGCACAGGTCAAACTGAAAGTAGTGGAATCTAAGTTCAATCTTGAACCCTGAGAAAGTGGTGTGTGTGTCCCAACAAGGAATTCATTAAAGCTGCATACAATAGCAATATCTTTTCTCGGGTCTTAACATATTTATGTTATATAAGCTAGCCTTATTAGTGTACATATTAATATTAATATGACTGTACATTTTTCTGTTGTACTGTTCAATTCAGATCATTGTTTTATCGGTCTTTTTTTCCCAATTCCATTATTTTGTATGTATTTCCCAAAGTTCACATTGCATTACAATACCTTTTAAGGAGATAGAAAAAAGAAAAAATGCAGACTCAGATAACATCAGGATATCTGAGAATACTGTTTTCCCATTTACTGATAAAAATAGTGTGTGATATCAGTACAATAATATTTTGTTTAGAGTTGCCTTAGAGAAAGTCTTAGCATACGGTAGGGTGTCACTATTCTTAAGAAAAAGCTGGCAAATAATTTTTATACCAGACAATCAGACTTATTGAAACCTACAATAAATATGTGTTAACTTAGGCAGGATTTGACATTTTTATGACACTGACTTCCCAACAGGGAACTTTAACCAGGTCTTATGCGTTCTTCAGAAATACATTGCATTTTCTTCATAAAGATCTTTAACTTTGTTGTAAAATTTATTCCAAGGTCCTTACCATTTTGTCACAAATGTGAGTGGAATTTTAAAATTCCATTTCTTTTTCTTACTGTTAATTACTTAATGAATTAATTCTTACTGTTAATTACTGATATTTTTAAAAAGCTGTTGATGTCCTAATATAAATAACTAGCTCTTATCCTAATAGTTCGTATTTAATTTCTTAGGTGTATAGGAGTAAACAATTAAAATTTTCTTCTTTTCTAACAAGAATATTGTTTCTTTGATTTTTATCTTATTCTATTATTTTATATCCCTAAAACAATATTGAATAATAATGCTAATACCAGGCAGTATGTCTTATTCTTGAATTTAGGGGGAGACTTTAGTATCTTTCACCCTTTATGAAAGACGGTGTTTTATGTTCATTTCTGGCATTTATTGTATTTTAAAAGGTGTCTTTCTATGAAATTTTAGGGTGTTTATAAAGACTGGCTGCCCTGTTATCACATGCATATGTATCCTATTAATACAACAGCTTTTCTGTTTTAGTTAGCACTGTAATAAAATCAATGGGCTGTTGTCCTATGGATCCCTACTTGTATTTCTGGTATAACTTTCTACTTCAAGTTGTATTATTACCTTAATACCGTGTTGTCTTCTAATTGTTTTTACTTTATTTCAAATTTTGGAGTTGATATTATGAGTGAAATTTGGCTCTAGTTTTCTTTTTTCCTTTGGTATTAGAGAGATGCTAGCTTTAAAAAATAAATTGGGGCACTCTACATCTTTTTCTGTGTTCTGGAATGAACAGATAAACAAGTGAAACAAAAAATATCTAGAACAAATTTAAGGACATAATATTATTTAAGAGATAGTAAAGATGGCACTTCAAAGTCTCCGGGGAAGAGTGGACAATTCAACAAACACTACTCAACTATCCATTTTGGAAGAAAATAAAGTTGTGTCCGTATCTCATATTACATACAAAAATAAATTCCAGATGAATAAAATAATCTAAGTTTTAAAAGCAAAAGTTATAGGCCGGGTGCGATGGCTCACGCCTGTAATCCCAGCACTTTGGGAGGCCGAGGCGGGTGAATCATGAGGTCGGAAGATTGAGACTATCTGGCTAACACGGTGAAACCCCGTCTCTACTAAAAATACAAAAAAAAACCCAAAAATTAGCCGGATTTGGTGGCGGGTGCCTGTAGTCCCAACTACTTGGCAGGGGGAGGCCAGAGAATAGTGTGAACCCGGGAGGCGGAGCTTGCAGTGAGCTGAAATCATGCCACTGCACTCCAGCCTGGGCAACAGAGCCAGACTCTGTCTCAAATAAATAAATAAACAAACAAACAAACAAACAAACAAAATAAAAATAAAGGTTATAAAAATGTAGGAAAACATTTCTAAGTGGGAAGTTAGGGAAAACTGACAGATTTAACCAAACAAAACATTCAAATTTGTATATGATGAATATATGGTACCATAAACAGAGTCAAAAGAAAATATTTAATCAGAGAAATCATTTGTAACTCATTATATCTTTTGCTGAACACACACTCACTCACACACACTCACCTGTAAATACATACATTCCTAGTATTCAAAATCCTGCAAATTAATTTAAAAAAAGATAACCCGAGAAAATATGAGCAAAAGAGATGGGCAGTCTGTTTAAAAGAAGAAATGCAGTTGGCTAAGAGGCATACAAGGTCGCTCAGGCTCACTAGTAGTCACGGAAATAGAAATTAAAAGAACAATTTTAGGGAAGAAAAATTTTAAGACAAACACCATTTAGCAATGGTAACAATACAGTGAAAGAAACACTGTCACATGATGTTTGAAGTACTCACATCTCTAACTTTTGAAATGTAATTCACAAGTATTTTTAAAGCAGCATATATCAACATACAAATGCATAGTAATGAAAACACCCTTGGGAATAAAGATCTAATTAACAGACATGTATGCTGCATTGGAAATTTTGAATTATCAATTAATAAGGGTGAGGCTAAAATTTTTTTTCACATTTGTATTTTGTAATAATATAAAACAAATAAAAAATCATACCTATTTAAATAGCTTAGTTTTGATGCCCATGGTTTTTTTTTTTTTTTTTTTTTTTCTGAGATGGAGTCTTTCCTCTGTCACTCAGGCTGGAGTGCAGTGGCACGATCTCTGCTCACTGCATCCTCCGCCTCTCAGGTTCAAGCAATTTTCCTGCTTTAGCCTGCTGAGTAGTTGGGGTTGCAGGCACCTGCCAGCATGCCTGGCTAATTTTTGTATTTTTAGTAGAGATGGGGTTTCACCATGTTGGCCACACTGTTCTCAAACTCCTCACCCTCAAGTGATCCACCCACCTCAGCCTCCCAAAGTGCTGGGATTACAGGTGTGAGCCACCACGCCCGCCCTGATGCCCATAATACATTGTTAGGAGAAAAAAGCAAGTCACAGAATTGTAGTATGATATCATGAAAGATATAAAACCTATACATATATACATAAATATGTTTATATTAGGCTAGGAAAAGGATAAAAGAATGCACACATCAAACTCATAACGTTGGCTACCTCACAAGTTTGGGACTCTAGTGGGAGGGGAGAGATTGATTTTCAACATATGTAATTCTCTTTTGTTGTGATATTACACATAAATTTTGTAATTTAAAAGCTATTTTGGAAAAATTAGTTAGAATATATTTTTAGTAGAGACGGGGGAGCTGGGCATGGTGGTTCACACCTGTAATCCCAGCACTTTGGTAGGACGAGGAGAGTGCATCACCTGAGCTCAGAAGTTCGAGACCAGCCTGACCAACATGGTGAAACCCCATCTCTACTAAAACACAAAATTACTGGGGCGTAGTGGCACATGCCTGTAATCCCAGCTACTTGGGAGGCTGAGGCAGGAGAATCGCTTGAACCTAGGAGGCGGAGGTTGCAGTGATGTGAGATCGCATCATTGCACTCCAGCCTGGGCAACAAGAGCAAAACTCCCTCTCAAAAAAGAAAAAAAAAAAAAAAGTATTTTTAAATGCTGCCAGAATTGGAAGCAATTGAAGCCTGTTGCCTAAACTTGTCTGCAAAAATTAAAACTCCAACATAATTCTTCAAGTCATTAGATAATTACCTAAAAGACTACTTCAGATTCTTTCTTTTTAATTATTGTTTTAGTTTGCTGATGAAAATGGCATGTGGAGCACTCAAAACCTCATGCGTGTCTTGCTTTAGGATTCCACCTGCTGGGCTTGTCTTTCAGTCATAGAAGTCAATTACATTCAGCAAAGACAGTCCATTCTCAGTCATTTTTAATCCAACTACTACAGATTTATAAATGTTTCTATCATTTTAGGGACTTTTCATTTCATGCTCCTTTTGCCCTCTTTGGGTGTGTGTGTATATAGCATTTGTGTATTTCCAATTTTCAGCAGTTTCCAATTGCTCTTACATGAACAAGTGTTCCCAGCTCGTGGCTCTGGGTCTCTAGAACCCAAGGCTTTCGGAGCCTTGGATTTGGCTGCCAGCCTCCTTCAGCTCCCACATATTAACACTGCCTCATTTTATTGCCAGGCATGCTTTCAAGATAGGGCCAATTATCCCGAACTCTAAATTCTGGGACCATTCAGAACCTCCACCCCCAATCTCTAGATCCAACCAAGGTTTCAAGTGTAGCTACTTTTCCAGGGGAAAGATGACATGAAAAGCAGATAACTGGATCCATACAACACAAGAGACTTCGAATGACTATTCTAGGGTTCCCAGAGGCCTTCGGTGTTGCTTGTGTTTCAAGAGCTTCTACCTCACAACTTCAAATGTCCAGATAGATCTTTTCATCTATCTGTTCTCTGAGACTGTCACCTTCAGCTGAGGAAAAGTTGACCACAAAATTTGCCTTTATTTTATTATTGCTCCTGGGGGGAAATTTCTCACCTTCACTTTTGTTCCCGCCTTAATTCCTTTTCAACTGCTCGTAGCTTTCTTTTCTCTCTTGTATCAGCATCTTACTTCTCTAAGAACTGCTTCAAGGAGAAACCAAGTAGAGTGCCTTTCGCCCTAGATCCCAAATACCTGCTAAACTTTTATGTTGCAAAGCTCAGTACAGAACATTCGACTCTCTTGGGCAACATGAATGAATCTTCTGATCATATTTTTTCTCAAATGTATGGATCTAAAATAGGAAAAAAAAATAAAGGAGGAAGCCTGGGACAAAACTATTTTATTCCCTGCTAATTTTTCTGTGTCACTAGTACTGAAAACCCTGCAAAAACTCCCATAGTAGTCCTTGATTTTAAGGATAAAGATAAAGTGAAACCTGTGTTTTATCGGATGGGAAGAAGATAAACCCTACTTACAAGTATCCCATGATGATAATGGAACATGAATAGTCAGGCCTGGAGACAGCAGATAAAAAGAAAGAGGTCACCAAAGAGCTGGGCTAAGACTGAGAAATAGTCCCAGAGAATTACACTGCAAAAAGTCTTAACCCCAATTGCTAATAGCAGCTAACCTTTATTGACTACTTACTTTGTGCCAGATACACTTCTAAGCCCTTTACTTGTAGCAATTACAAACATATGTTTGTTATTATCATCATTATCACCTTTTAATAACAAGGAAACTATGTCATAGAAGCATTAAGAAATTTGCCCAGCCAGCGTTAGACAGCCAGGAATAGACAGATCCAACATCTGGACATATGCCACCAGCCCCGCCCCTGGGCTCCTAACTGCGATGCTAACTGCCAATAGGGTATTTTGCTATAAAATTGCTATGTTCCTCTGGAAAGAAAACTTCTCCCAGTCTTCACCCTCACAGCCCCACTGTGGTTTCTGCTCAGGTGACTCTGATGCATAGTCAGTGGACCACGCTTTCAGGAACGTTGGCTGGATTTTTGAAACTAGATTATGCTGGCACTGAAATGAATTCATTGACGTTTGTAGAGCTTTGCAGAAACACTTGCTTGACCTACCGCAAGTGTATTAAGCAACCTTATTGGTCCACCCTGTGCTAAATTGCCCTGCGGCTCCCTGTGGGGTGGCAAGGGCAAATACCATGGTTGCTAGACAACAGATTGGCAAGACACTAGTCTCAACACATCCAGCTCGGTAAAAGATTTGAGTTTTCTCTCACTGCTCTCTACTTTGACAATTCTCAGCTTCTTTTGAAAGGCATTAGGCATTCTTTTTTTAAAAATCTTGAATGACGTCATATTTTAATGGGAGTTCACTAAAATGAACAGCTTCTTCCTTTCTGTTTTATCTGTTATTAATTCTCCTCCCTGTCTCTTAAATGTAAAATTAAACATTCGCCACACAAAAGCATAGGCTTATTTCACATCTTTTAAAACACTGCATGTTAACATCAAGCTCTAGCTGCATACATATTTGCTTATACATTGTGTGTATGTGAAAACTTTAGAGAACTCTGTGAAATAGGTGTTATTACCTCATCTTACAGCCTAGAAAATGGGCTCTGAATGTATAACGAACTTGCTCAATTTCACACAGAGCCAAAATTAAGGTTCTGCTATCTTTGACATCATATTCCATGTTCTTACACATTTTCTCATCTCTGGTCCTTTGATAAGTTCCTTTATACCACATGCTCACTAGCCTGACTGGATGAGGGTATTTCCACTCCTCACAAGGGAACGTATCCTTCATTTTGGCAAACTATTAACCTTTCTGCCTGTTTTTCCATCTTTAAATAGGGATATTAAAAATCCCAATGCTGTGATTCTGAAAATAAATATAGCAATAGTATGAAAACATTTGGAAAACAACTACTGGAGAGCATTGACTTTATCTGAATCTCGTAAGTGGCTTAAAATGAGCATCCATAACCATAAAAAATATCTAAACACTTCCGTGATAAAACAAGCACTACTCCCACAAGGGGTTTGAGGAGGAGAGGGGGGCAATTAAAGGGATCTAGAAATAGGATGCAAACTTCCTAAGCAAAACTTTTACAACGAAGTTTTTATTTTAATATACACAAAGGGATCATATAAAGTCGGAAGAAAGCTCAGCACACTAATTAAAACTAAGCTCTTGGTTCAGTCTCTCTTAACAAAAGGAGATGAGGGAGCAGAGAACTGAGAATAATACAGTGGCTCAAGAAGGAACAAAGGTCTAGGGACCACTTCAGCTGAATGGCTGAGAGAAATACTGACAAAGTACTAAGGTAGCAAGTTACTCTGACAACAAAGCCCTCTCTGATTTCTGGAAACCAACCCTGCTGCAAGAGCAGAATAATGATGAAGTGAGGAGAAAGTAACGAATTCGAGAATCCAAGTCTCAGTTTGGTCATGGCATAAAACTCTTGGGGACTTAGGCGGTATGATAACATTGAAAGAACAGAAGCAGGCTGGGTGCAGTGGCTCATACCAGTAATCCCAGCACTTTGGGAACCCAAGGCAAGAAGATTGCTTGATCTCAGGAGTTCAAGACCAGCCCGGGCCATATAGTGAGACCCCCATCTCTAAAAAAAAAAAAAAAAAAAAAAAAACTTAATTAGCTGGGCATGATGGTGTGCACCTGTAGTCCCAGCTACTCAGGAGGCTGATGCAGGAGGATGGCTTGAGCTCGGGAATTCGAGACCTCATGATTGAGCCATGCGTATGCCCCTGAGCTTCAGCGTGGGCAACAGAGTAAGACTCTGTCTGTAGAAAAATAAAAAAGAATAAAAGCAAATACTTATCTCTACAACCACATCTACACATGTACACACACACACACACACACACACAATGATGATTATGTACTGTCTTCATCCAAATAACACTAGGTTACCAGAGCGAGGAAAAGTTCAGATTTTAAGCAAGGGGTTCAAACCAGAAATGAATTCTGGAAAGGAAAAAACAAAAATGAAAACAGGACCTAAGACTAAATGGTAAATACAAATATGATTTAAGGTGAAGTAAATGTTGAAATCTCTAGTTGTCCATAAAAAATTCACACACACACACACACACACACCCCCCTCATTTAAATCAGGGCAGAAGCCAACATTATGTAGGTTTAGAATGTTCTGTAAAAGGCTAGGTCTGTTCCTAAGTGTCTCACACACACAGAAACACACACACACACACACACACACATTCAGAGTCTTTAATTAGCTCATATCCATCAACACTGTCTTAGCAGGGGATATGAAATGAAACATTTCTAAAATGTATTTGACCATGTCGAAATTCTGTCCATTTACAGACAACATTCAGTAAATGTTGTTGAAATCTCTAGCTGTCCATAAAAAATTCACACACACACACACACACACACACACACCCCTCATTTAATCAGGGCAGAAGCCAACATTATGTAAATATAGAATGTTCTGCAACAGGCTAGGTCTGTTTCTAAGTGTCTCACACACACAGAAACACATACACACACACACACACACACATATTCAGAGTCTTTAATTAGCTAATATCCATCAAAACTGTCTTAGAAGGGGATATGAAATGAAACATTTCTAAAATATATTTGACCATGTAGAAATTCTGTCCATTTTTCTCCAAGTATCTTTAAGAAACACCTCTGAGAAATGCTAATGTGAATGTGATCCAAGGAGAATGCTAATGTGAATGTGATCCAAGGAGATCACCAGAAACTAGAGGCACAAAGTAGTTCGAGTAAAACAGAATCAACAATTAGGTGAACCTGGGTGTGCATTTCATTCAGGCTGATTCTAATGAAGAAAAACAAAATATTAAACCCTCCAGGAGATCAGATAAATTAGTTGCTTCTTTTCATGGCCAAACCTCTATTCTTAATTCTTATTGTTAGCATCGAAAATGTCTACCTATGTTCAGGGAGGTCATGCAGTTCTAAGACACAATTCTGCATAAGCCCCAGTGATGGTTGTTCTATGGTCTTACCCTCACACAGCAAATTATAAGTATAAATATTGTTACTCTCAAAGTCTGAAGTAATTAACAATGATCATAAACGTCAGTGTAATACTCTTTTAGCCCTTAAATTTCTCCCTTCATTCCCCTACCTAATTATCAGATTAGCCTTTCTCTTGTCCTAGGGGCAAATGTGTATCCAGTGGCATAAACGAGGTATCTAAGAATCTGCTAATTGCAATTCAGTTAGGTGGAGTTAATTATCTTTACAAAGAGTGAAATTATCTTTACAAAGAATGAAATTTACATAGAAATTTCCTCTCCCACTGATTTACTATTACTACAGATCACATTGTGTCAAAAGCTAAAGTGTATGTAACAAAGAGAATCAACCATTGGATGAAAGATTAGACGAGGTTCATTATCCAACATGGGCTTGAACACTGGCTAAACAGATGAAACTACATGGATGTAGCACAGTCCCTGCCCTCAAGCTGCATACCGTCAGGCAAGAAGTAACAGACCTCTGATTAGATTTCTACAACACACTCTGACAAGTACCCCCTGGAGTACTACTTTAAGATAAACAAGGCCGGACGTGGTAGCTCATGCCTGTAATCCCAGCACTTTTGGTAGGCTGAGGCATCAAGACCATCCTGGCTAACACGGTGAAACCCCATCTCTACTAAAAATACAAAAAAAGTAGCCGGGCATGGTGGTGGGTGCCTGTAGTCCCAACTACTCGGGAGGCTGAGGCAGAAGGGCATGAACCCGGGAGGTGGAGGTTGCAGTGAGTGGAGATCAACTTTGGGAGGCTGAGGCACGTGGATCACGAGGTCAGGAGATCGAGACCATCCTGGCTAACATGGTGAAACCCCGTCTCTACTAAAAATACAAAAAAAAGTAGCCGGGCATGGTGGTGGGTGCCTGTAGTCCCAGCTACTCGGGAGGCTGAGGCAGGAGAAGGGCATGAACCCGGGAGGCGCAGGTTGCAGTGAGCGGAGATCACACCACTGCACTTCAGCCTGTAAGACAGAGCAAGACTCCATCCCCCGCCCCCCAAAAAAGATAAACAAGGTCAGGTTTGCATGGCAGATGAAACAACTAAAAGCATACCACAGTATGGATTGGTTGGCTTGGGAAGGAGTAAGATTGAAGAAAAGTTGGACAGATAGGAGACTATTTGTTTTAATAGTCCAGGTGCATGATTACAAAGAGCTGTATGGCTATGCGATTATGGTACCAGTAAAGACCTATTAAGGAGATAGAATTGACAGGAGTTGGAGGCTGAAAATAAAGTAAAGAAGAGGAATGTGTTTATGATGACTCCCATAATTATGGCTTGGGCTACTACCTAGATGGTTGTGCCATTAATTTAAATAAGGTGCCCAGAAGAGAGTGAAGATTGCTGGAAGGATGAAGCAAGGAAGATAACCTCATTTGCCAACATGCAGAGAGAGACATCCAAGAAGACGATAAATATCTAGGTCTGAAGCACAGGAAAGTGTGGGCAGTTACTCTAGATTTGAAAACTGAAGCTTTAAACCTGGAAGAGTATGCCCATGAAAACCAGAGAACTGGACTGCAGCTGAGAAGGCAGCTCCCTGAGCCACAGTCTCACCAAGGGGCAGGCAAAGAGGACCCTGTGTAAGGAATGGAGGAGGAGTGGGCAGAGAGGAAAGCAGGGAACAAGGAGACATTGATATCTCAGAATTAAGGAAGAAGGGTCAATAGTGAGAGAAAGTGCATTAATGGCATAACATGCCAAAGAAGAATCAAGATGGGGGCTCACTGGATTTGGCAATTCAGGATTATTGGTGGTCTTTAG
>NW_012105020.1:186628-193773 GCF_000951045.1 Mandrillus leucophaeus
TTCTTTTCATGGCCAAACCTCTATTCTTAATTCTTATTGTTAGCATCGAAAATGTCTACCTATGTTCAGGGAGGTCATGCAGTTCTAAGACACAATTCTGCATAAGCCCCAGTGATGGTTGTTCTATGGTCTTACCCTCACACAGCAAATTATAAGTATAAATATTGTTACTCTCAAAGTCTGAAGTAATTAACAATGATCATAAACGTCAGTGTAATACTCTTTTAGCCCTTAAATTTCTCCCTTCATTCCCCTACCTAATTATCAGATTAGCCTTTCTCTTGTCCTAGGGGCAAATGTGTATCCAGTGGCATAAACGAGGTATCTAAGAATCTGCTAATTGCAATTCAGTTAGGTGGAGTTAATTATCTTTACAAAGAGTGAAATTATCTTTACAAAGAATGAAATTTACATAGAAATTTCCTCTCCCACTGATTTACTATTACTACAGATCACATTGTGTCAAAAGCTAAAGTGTATGTAACAAAGAGAATCAACCATTGGATGAAAGATTAGACGAGGTTCATTATCCAACATGGGCTTGAACACTGGCTAAACAGATGAAACTACATGGATGTAGCACAGTCCCTGCCCTCAAGCTGCATACCGTCAGGCAAGAAGTAACAGACCTCTGATTAGATTTCTACAACACACTCTGACAAGTACCCCCTGGAGTACTACTTTAAGATAAACAAGGCCGGACGTGGTAGCTCATGCCTGTAATCCCAGCACTTTTGGTAGGCTGAGGCATCAAGACCATCCTGGCTAACACGGTGAAACCCCATCTCTACTAAAAATACAAAAAAAGTAGCCGGGCATGGTGGTGGGTGCCTGTAGTCCCAACTACTCGGGAGGCTGAGGCAGAAGGGCATGAACCCGGGAGGTGGAGGTTGCAGTGAGTGGAGATCAACTTTGGGAGGCTGAGGCACGTGGATCACGAGGTCAGGAGATCGAGACCATCCTGGCTAACATGGTGAAACCCCGTCTCTACTAAAAATACAAAAAAAAGTAGCCGGGCATGGTGGTGGGTGCCTGTAGTCCCAGCTACTCGGGAGGCTGAGGCAGGAGAAGGGCATGAACCCGGGAGGCGCAGGTTGCAGTGAGCGGAGATCACACCACTGCACTTCAGCCTGTAAGACAGAGCAAGACTCCATCCCCCGCCCCCCAAAAAAGATAAACAAGGTCAGGTTTGCATGGCAGATGAAACAACTAAAAGCATACCACAGTATGGATTGGTTGGCTTGGGAAGGAGTAAGATTGAAGAAAAGTTGGACAGATAGGAGACTATTTGTTTTAATAGTCCAGGTGCATGATTACAAAGAGCTGTATGGCTATGCGATTATGGTACCAGTAAAGACCTATTAAGGAGATAGAATTGACAGGAGTTGGAGGCTGAAAATAAAGTAAAGAAGAGGAATGTGTTTATGATGACTCCCATAATTATGGCTTGGGCTACTACCTAGATGGTTGTGCCATTAATTTAAATAAGGTGCCCAGAAGAGAGTGAAGATTGCTGGAAGGATGAAGCAAGGAAGATAACCTCATTTGCCAACATGCAGAGAGAGACATCCAAGAAGACGATAAATATCTAGGTCTGAAGCACAGGAAAGTGTGGGCAGTTACTCTAGATTTGAAAACTGAAGCTTTAAACCTGGAAGAGTATGCCCATGAAAACCAGAGAACTGGACTGCAGCTGAGAAGGCAGCTCCCTGAGCCACAGTCTCACCAAGGGGCAGGCAAAGAGGACCCTGTGTAAGGAATGGAGGAGGAGTGGGCAGAGAGGAAAGCAGGGAACAAGGAGACATTGATATCTCAGAATTAAGGAAGAAGGGTCAATAGTGAGAGAAAGTGCATTAATGGCATAACATGCCAAAGAAGAATCAAGATGGGGGCTCACTGGATTTGGCAATTCAGGATTATTGGTGGTCTTTAGAAGAGCAGTTTCAGAAGCTGGGAGCACACCCTGATTACAGTGGGTTAAACTCTGAAGAGTGGGGTGTGTTTCTTATCAAGCAAGGTATTCGTATATTGTTGTCCCTTTACTTGCAAAGCATAAACCCACTTCAGGAGTAAACCCAATAAAAATATTAGAATTCTTCAGGCAGAGTGCCCAAAGCATACCAGTTAAAAATAGTTCCATAGGCCATCTATTGATCTTTAAATTGTGTACCAAAATACTACTTAATGTATTGCAGAGCAAAATTCTATAAACATGAAAAACAATAAGATCCGATGAGGATAATATTGAAAATGAAATCTCTTTCTCTTCCTCTTCTTCCCTTGCATATTTGGACTCAGACAAGTGGCATTTAATTAATTCAGGAGAAAATTATGAACATTCAAGATAGAAGTCACATCATGTGACTTCAAGAGATACTAAACAACTTAAGTCCTAAACATAGTGAAGAAAATTACAGAGGAGGGGGAGTTGGCTATAATTTAAAAATACTTCATGCTGCTCATTTTTAACTAAAAGAAATATATCTAACTAGAATGAAATTTATCTTGTCTCAAGAAAACATGGGGAATTTCTTTTTTTACTTTTGTAGTTAAAACAATTCTATATGCTTTGTGTTTAATTTTAGACCACATATTATGTAAGTCGACAAAGAAACCACTTTTGACCAAAATGCATTTGTTTAGCATACTTTATACTAATCTTTGAATTTCCATGTGTAGAATAATGTGCACTCACACTTGCCCATATCTAAGAATGTCTCTTACTAGTTGATTTGGGAGAGTGGGTTGCATGTATAAATAAATTAAGTAAAAATGAATGCTGTTTTCTGATCCTGAAACATTGGGCAGCAAATGAATGACTTCAATGCATTTATTAACTTTAGACCAGAGCACAGTTAGCATGGAGTTTCTCATCCTAGAACTAACTCCTATGCTGTGACCTCAGGGGTATATGAACAATTTAAATTCTTAGAGCATATTGAGAAACAAATGAAACCACAAACATTGCTCCAAATTTTTACAAAAGTTACATTCTTTCTTAATAAAATTAATGCAGATAAAAATATTTGTGTGTATGTCTTATTTTTGTTTTGGTTGTGTTTTGGGTGTGTTGGATTTTTATTTTTTGAAAAATAAGGCTCTTCGTTCACTAATGAAGGTCTTGCTGATGAAGATCTTGTTAGAAGTTAAGGAACTTTTTATTTTGTGCATACTTTTTACAAAATAAATTTAAAGCCATGTTTATTTTGTGACTTTAAAAATGTAATGGAAAATTAAGATATTAAAATCTCTTGTCTTACATTTGGCTTAGTTGTGTTCATATGTAGTGACTGTATTCCTATCATAGCCAAAACAAAACAGATCACCCCAATTTTTTTACACTAAATATATAACACTAAAGGTAATAAATACACAAAAAATGATTAAGATAAATTCAAGTGCATGTATTACTAACTGAACTTAGGATAAAATATATCTGGAAAAACAAACTGTTGAAAAATGAAAACAAAATGGTTACGTGTTTCACATTAAGAACTCTGAAGAAACTTATCTTCTATTCACTAAAATTTCTACAATAATAGTCTTGTTTCCAAATATGAAAACCTGCCCCAATTCTAAATTGGCTTTCTCTTCTTCACAATAAAAATCCCCCAAAAATGTTTGGCAGTAAGTGAGTGAAATACAGATGTACAAGTTAGAGGCATTGGAGCCTAAGAATAAAAAAGAACCCATTTTTAAGGTTGAACCTAAAATTTCAATTGCATTGAAAAATGACCCGGTTTCTATGCCTTACATGAGAGCAATAATTGGATCGTAATAGTAGCAAGGTGTTTTAACACCGTCTATCATTTATGTCCTGACAAATGACTTGTGAGATCTAGCTGGGAAATTAGAGTGCATGTTCCCAGGTCAAAAAGTCTACTTCTATAATTTCTTCAACTGCCTTAACACAGCACATTTTGAAAAGATAAACCAAATATTTTGGTTCACTTTCGGTTTACCATGAATGAAGATACTCAATGAAAATTTAGGCTACTGTAGTTCAAAGCAATAAAATCGTCTTAAAATGATTTTCCCCTGGATTGGCTCTTGATATGACATTATATTTTACAAATGGGCATGCATGCTTATATACATAGTAACACTACCTCATATCAAGTAGTATTTTTTTACAACCAGAATCAATTAAATTAGATCTATTAAATTAGATTGTGCCATGATTTCTGAAACTGAGACATACTTATAGTTACATTATTTATTTTGCCCAAATTCATTATTTGTACTTCTCCCTCAAGAGTGTGGTATAGTGTTTTTTTGTTTGTTTGTTTCTTGTTTGTTTGTTTGTTTTTGAGACGGAGTCTTGCTCTGTTGCCCAGGCTATGTGCAGTGTCGCGATCTCGGCTCACTGTGAGCTCCGCCTCCCGGGTTCGCGCCATTCTCCTGCCTCAGCCTCCCGAGTAGCTGGGACTACAAGTGCCCGTCACCACCCTGGCTAATTTTTTGTATTTTTAGTAGAGACGGGTTTTCACCATGTTAGCCAGGATGGTCTCGATCTCCTGACCTCGTGATCCGCCTGCCTCAGCCTCCCAAAGTGCTGGGACTACAGGTGCGAGCCACCACGCCCAACCAAGCTTTTAAATATTATTAACTTTTCAACTGGTTTGTATACTGCAGAAACTAATTATTATGCTTTAAAAGAACACATAGTGTGATCTAGTTGAAGACCAAAAAAAAAAAAAAAAAAAAAAAAACTGTTTTCAGTGCCTTTTCTCTTTTACACTAAAATGTCAACGTATTGGGTGACCACACATCCTGGTTTGCAGGAGTCGTCTCATGTTCTAAGGCTCAGCCTTGCTAATAGTGCCTCCTTTCACTCTGAAATATCTCAGTGTGAACAATAGATTATCTGGCTACTCTTGCAGTGCATAATTTGCCTAAACTCACTTAATTTCATGATGCTTCATTTTCAGCATTTATATAATAGGCACAATTACTTCTCAACTTTATAAAGAATGACATGAATACTAAAATTGCCACCATCATTTTACAAATACAGAATTGTTTCCAGTGGTGACTAAAGGCCAAGATGAACACTGTTTATGCTTGCATTAATCTTTCTAGCAAGAAACTAGCCAGGTAATTAAATAAACCTCTATAGCCAGAAAGAAAAATAATTTTGCATCTTAAAAAACCATCTGTTACCTGCTTATTACTATGTAGCCAGAATTCAATAATCAACCTTTTACGAGATGAACAAATTGCATTGCCAAACCCAAATTGCTACTTGAGGTGTATAACATGATTTGAATCGATTCTAATGGTTCTCTGAAGCAGAGGAACAAGGAGAAAAATGAAATATTTTCTTTTCAGCACCTCAGGGTGTTCTTTATAATAGCCCACTCATTTTTAAAGTATTTAGATTTTTGGAACTTTCAAAGTATCATTTTTAGTCATTTCCAGAAGAAAATGATATAGATGATCATTGATTTAACAAATAAATATTGAATGTCCACTATAAATAAAACCTCATACTGGAGTTGATATGTCCTTTTAAAAGGCTATGTCTAGATGAGTGAAAATAAGAAGCTAATTCCAGCTACCAGAATCCACTGTGTGAAACTAGGACCCCAAGGCACTCAGTTCATGGTCGGACAAGGACTGGACCCCGTTATCACTCATGTGGAATCATGGAATCTACCTGGTGAAGTCGCAACATTTCTCCATCTCTTTCAGAATCGCCTGTAGTACTTTTTACAATGTAGATTTCTGGGCACTCCCTCCAGAGATTCTGATTCCCTGGATCTCAAGTGAGACCCAGGAGCCTGAATTTTAATTATTGTCTCCCAAGACCATGGACACTGTACTTTTTAGGAAATTCTATCCTCATGGCACAAAAGCCTTTGACCATGTTGACTTTGGCTTGTTTTTTGGTGTCTAAATACATACAGGCAGAGATGGCAAGCATAAAGGCTGACTAAGCAAACATAATAAATGAAAAAAAGGTGAGCCAGGACATCACTGTTTGGAGTAATTAACCATCTCAGAAAACTCTTGCTCAATATTCATAGTCTTTGCCTTCGAAGCTGTCTGTGGCAGCCTCCAGTTGAAAGGGGATGAGGAGCTGGCATTTTGAAACAGGTGCCGTGGGCTGGAAAGTCAGTAAGGGAAAATTGGAGTCATTGTCTTACTGTAACAAGCAGAGTTGTAGCCTGTGACTTTGAATTTGCAACAGATCATTTCAGCTTAGTTTTTGGACAAAGAGGAGCTGTAGTCATAATTATAAT
The DNA here is from genome assembly GCF_000951045.1 of Mandrillus leucophaeus. Lineage (NCBI taxonomy): Eukaryota > Metazoa > Chordata > Mammalia > Primates > Cercopithecidae > Mandrillus > Mandrillus leucophaeus. The sequence goes on from NW_012105020.1 coordinate 192,874, forward strand.
AGTTTTTAATGATCTCCTTAGAGTGACTGTGTGGGCTGGAACAAAGAATAGAGAATAATTTTCTATGCGTAACATTTCCAAAATGCCATAACTATGTAGGAGAAATGGTTATGTGTTTGTAAAATGCACTGGCTTTCTCAAAATCAGAGAAATCACAGATTTAGAAGCATTCTTAGGAATCATCTAGTCTAACTCTGATTCTCATCTACCCACCACCAGATATATAAAGCCTAGCAAATAAAATCAGAAGAAATTTGATTAAACAGAATCCTTTGATAATCAGACCTAATATATTTCTCAAAAACTTCATTTTTAATAATCAAGGAATACAAATTGTTATTATTAACTGTTGTGAATGTGAATTATAGATTGAAAAACTTGCTGAGAAAACTGTTGTTGTTAAGTAAGTACTTATTGAGTGCTTACACTATGCTAGGTGCTTTACACAAATTATTTGATCCTAGTGAAGGTGATATTACTTAGGCACATAAAAGCATTTAGAGATATTAAGTTATTTGAGATCCCACGGCTATTAAATGGCAGAACCAAAATTCAAAACTGGTTCTGTCTTGATTCTAAAACAGAAACAGAAATATTATACAAAACATCCAGAATGATGGTCTAAATGTGTGATTCGTCTTTAAGGTTTGCAACCATCAAACAATTTATAAATTAGCTAAATAGACTTCTAGAATCAGACAAATCCAGTGTGAAATTCTATTTCTACCACCTATGGGGCCGAGGTCAAAGATCTGAATCTCTGCTTGCCTCTCTAATCTATAAAATGGGATTAATAGTCTCAAAGAATGTTAAGACTGTATGCAAAGTGCTTAGTAGTACAGTATCTGACAAACACTCACAGCTTAAAAATAAAGAAAGTTTTTTTTTTTTTTTTTTTTT
>NW_012105020.1:195433-200486 GCF_000951045.1 Mandrillus leucophaeus
GCCTGTAGTCCCAGCTACTCGGGAGGCTGAGGCAGGAGAATGGCGTGAACCCAGGAGGCGGAGCTTGCAGTGAGCTGAGATTTCACCACTGCACTCCAACCTGGGCGACAGAGCGAGACTCCGTCTCAAAAAAAAAAAAAAGTCTCTATTTTCCTCTTATTTCCAGAAACACATGCTTTGCAGAATTGGCTCAGGCATTGGCAAGTTGCTACAGCTCACCATACTGTTTTGCTCAAATTCCCCATCCATTCCAGTACTTCTAGATCCCCTGACTTCCGTTTTACTACTCTTCTCTACATTCATCTGTCTTGCCACTATTTCGTTTTCAAGCTCTCCTTTTGTCCTGCATTCATAGCTGTCATCCTCCGACACCCATCTCTGTCCCAGGGTCACCCCTTGTTTTGTCCTCAGTCCCCAGTTTGTGTGTGGGCACCTCCCTGAACAAATAAAGCTGTGGTGCTGAGAGAACTCCAGGCCAGAGAAATCCACAAGAGCCCCATCCCATCTCCCTGCCTTTTTCATGCATCTCGAGCCTCATGCCTGGAACATGTGTTCTCCATTCCCCTTTCTATGATGCCCACTAAGCCACACCCCTCCATCCTTTCTGCAAAGGCAGTGCTAGCACTTTCTTTGCTGCAGCAGTCCTGCACCTTACCTATTCCCTTCTTGCTTACAAAGACAATCACAGGTCTTTACTCCTCACAGTGCAATAGGTTTATTACTCTTCATATTCCCCCAATGCTAAAGAACAGGTGTTCCTATAATCCAAATAATAGCTGCTTACTCTCCAGAATCACGTAATTTTAGAATAGAAAGGAGTCTCAAAAGTCATCAGGTGAAATCCCATTACAAATCTATGATCAGTACCGTGCTGGGTGCATGGCAGGTGTTTGGAAAATATTTGCCATCCATAAATATTATATAATCAGCCATTACATACCACTATATAACTATTTTGTGCCATTAACGTTTCTAAATCATTTTTGCTTATCAGTTATTCACATCTGCTTATAAAATCTATGAATAAACTGGAGATCATTATGTTAAGTGAAATAAGCCAGGCACAGAAAGACAAACATCGCATGTTCTCACTTACTTATGGGATCCAAAAATGAAAAAAAATCAACCCACAGAGAAAAGGAGTAGAAGGGTGGTGACCAGAGGCTGGGGTGGAGGGGAGGTGGGGATGGCTAATGGGTACCAAAAAAAGTTAGAATGAATAAGGCCTACTATTTGATAGCACAACAGGGTGACTAGAGTCAATAATAATTTAATTGTACATTTAAAAATTACAAAAAGAGGATGATTGGATGGTTCATAACACAAACAATAAATGTTTGAGGGGATGGATACCCCATTTTCCATGATGTGGTTATTACACATTACATGCATGTATCAAAACATCTCATGTAACCTGTAAATATATACACCTACAATATACCCACAAAAATTAAAAATAAAATAAAACAAAATAGAACCTGTGAATAATCACAGAGAAAGGCTGTGCCTTAGAAGGCATGGGATAAAACTGAAAAGCTAGTTTCAGGCTAACAGAAGCAATGATACAAAATGGAAGATTGGTCACTGAAGTAAGAACAAGAAGGAACGGGCTAAAATCTTGACAAAAGGCTCTCATATAAATAACAACATCTTTTCCTACTAAGAACTCTAAGATCATGTCAGGGCTTGCCAAGGGAAGCTGAAAAATGATGGTTCTTGAGGTTAGCAGCATGTCCGGTAGGATTCAGGGGTGATTACATTCGTGTTTTTGGTAGAGTAAAATAGAGTAAATATATTAAATAGTTCCTCCTATTTAATGGAGGAATGGAATGGAAATGGTTAGATTTCCATAGGAAATGGAAAATGATTAGAAAGAGCAATCTCCTTACCTACCTTTAAGTTGCTAGCATTCACACCACCCCAGAGGCACAAGACCTGTCTTCATGGTACTTTTTGCTCAGGCAGCTGATTCTTTTTAAATTTTTTTTTTTTTTTTTTTTTTTTTTTTTCTCGCTCTGTCACCCAGGCTGGAGTGCAATAGAGCGATCTGGGCTCACTGCAACCTCCGCCTCCTGGGTTCAAGCTATTCTCATGTCTCAGCCTCCCGAGTAGCTGGGATTACAGGCACCTGCCACCATGCCCGGCTAATTTTTGTATTTTTAGTAGAGACGGGGTTTCAGGGTTTTGCCATGTTGGTCAGTTTGGCCTCGAACTCCTGACCTCAGGTGATCCACCCACCTCGGCCTCTCAAAGTGCTGGGATTACAGGCGTGCGCCACCATGCCCAGCCTTTAGAAAGGAGTCTCAAAAGTCATCAGTTGAAATCCCATTACAAATCTATGATCAGTACCGTGCTGGGTGCATGGCAGGTGTTTGGAAAATATTTGCCATCCATAAATATTATATAATCAGCCATTACATACCACTATATAACTATTTTGTGCCATTAACGTTTCTAAATCATTTTTGCTTATCAGTTATTCACATCTGCTTATAAAATCTATGAATAAACTGGAGATCATTATGTTAAGTGAAATAAGCCAGGCACAGAAAGACAAACATCGCATGTTCTCACTTACTTATGGGATCCAAAAATGAAAAAAAATCAACCCACAGAGAAAAGGAGTAGAAGGGTGGTGACCAGAGGCTGGGGTGGAGGGGAGGTGGGGATGGCTAATGGGTACCAAAAAAAGTTAGAATGAATAAGGCCTACTATTTGATAGCACAACAGGGTGACTAGAGTCAATAATAATTTAATTGTACATTTAAAAATTACAAAAAGAGGATGATTGGATGGTTCATAACACAAACAATAAATGTTTGAGGGGATGGATACCCCATTTTCCATGATGTGGTTATTACACATTACATGCATGTATCAAAACATCTCATGTAACCTGTAAATATATACACCTACAATATACCCACAAAAATTAAAAATAAAATAAAACAAAATAGAACCTGTGAATAATCATAGAGAAAGGCTGTGCCTTAGAAGGCATGGGATAAAACTGAAAAGCTAGTTTCAGGCTAACAGAAGCAATGATACAAAATGGAAGATTGGTCACTGAAGTAAGAACAAGAAGGAACGGGCTAAAATCTTGACAAAAGGCTCTCATATAAATAACAACATCTTTTCCTACTAAGAACTCTAAGATCATGTCAGGGCTTGCCAAGGGAAGCTGAAAAATGATGGTTCTTGAGGTTAGCAGCATGTCCGGTAGGATTCAGGGGTGATTACATTCGTGTTTTTGGTAGAGTAAAATAGAGTAAATATATTAAATAGTTCCTCCTATTTAATGGAGGAATGGAATGGAAATGGTTAGATTTCCATAGGAAATGGAAAATGATTAGAAAGAGCAATCTCCTTACCTACCTTTAAGTTGCTAGCATTCACACCACCCCAGAGGCACAAGACCTGTCTTCATGGTACTTTTTGCTCAGGCAGCTGATTCTTTTTAAATTTTTTTTTTTTTTTTTTTTTTTTTTTTTTTTTTTTTTTTTTTTTTTTTTTTTTTTTTTACTAATATCATACTAATATAAGAAAGTGCCACATTCATTTTGGTCAGTGAAATTCAAGACTAACATATCTTAGGTTCGGCTACACCTGTAGCATATTGTGAACATCACGCATGAACGTGCATGAGTATACATGTTTATCAAGGTCAAACATAGGTACCATCAACAGCAAGAAAGGGCAGTGAGTAAGTCAGTGCATCTGTGTCCCATCGAAACCTCCAGATCAGAAGGTGTGGAGATAGAAATTATGTTGCAGAAATTTCTAATCCCGTCTAATATTCTGAATGCTCAAGAGCTAAATCTGAGATCCCAACAAATAAAATATCTCGACCAAGATCACATCAGGAGTCAGTCCTAGTTCCAGGACAAGAATATAAAGCCTTCTATCACGTAGTTCCCAAGGCCATACCCTCTATTTTCATTTTGCTAAGTTAGAATATACACTGGCTTGGCAATTTTCTATTTTTATCGAAGACTCTTTAAAATACTTTGAGCATTCTATCCTAAGAAAATAATCAAAATAGGATGGCACAGGGGGAGAGTAGGAGGGCCATATGTACGACCATATACTCTGGGGCATTTTTTTTCTATAATGTCCCCAAATTGGAAGTAGCCATAAAAACGACTCACTTTGTTCTCTCCTTTAGATCTCTGCTCAAGTCTCACCTTTCCTGTGAGCTCCATACTAACCAACCTATATAAATTAATTCCCTTGCTCCAAATCTCCCAGCCCCTTTCGTTTTATTTTTCCCATGACACCACCGTTTTCTAACATATAACACAATTTACTTAGTTTTTAGTTTATTGATCAGCTCCTCAAAAGGAGGTCAATCCAAGAGGGCATGGACTTTGGTTTTTTGTTCCCTGCTATATTCACACTACCCAGAACAACTCCGGGTAACCTAGTAGGGCTCAATGTTTGTTCAATGAATGCATGAATGAATGATCTCCAAGATGAGAAGACTAGGCTAGTGAATCAGGGGATAATATTTTATTCTACTTAAAGTGGTCATAAAATTAGAAAGCAAGTGTAAAAATCTATAGAATATGTTATTAAGTAAATAAAAAACAATATTCATATTCAAATAAATACTTAGAGGGGAACTACATAAAACTATGCAACAGAAAAAGGATTGAAAGGGAATGCAAAAAGGGAGTGGGTTTTATGCTCTTCTTTTTCCATTTTAAAATGGATTTTGTTTCATTTGAGAACAACAGCAAGGTAGAAAGAAAGGAAAGGAAAGGAAAAGAGAGGGGATGAGAAAGAATTATAACCATGAAAGTTCTGTCTCCTTGGCTTGGGATACTGTTGACCTATATGCTCCTTGTCTAAATCCCTGGCATCTTTATCCAAAATGAAGACAAAACATTTCAGCAAAGGAGCGTATTAAGGCTCAATGTTCAGCTAGGTGCAGTGGCTCACACCTGTAATCCCAGCACTTTGGGAGGCCAAGGCGGGCAGATCACGAGGTCAGGAGATGGAGACCATCCTGGCTAACACGATGAAACCCCGTCTCTACTAAAAATACAAAAAA
>NW_012105020.1:206101-276992 GCF_000951045.1 Mandrillus leucophaeus
TATTCTCATGTCTCAGCCTCCCGAGTAGCTGGGATTACAGGCACCTGCCACCATGCCCGGCTAATTTTTGTATTTTTAGTAGAGACGGGGTTTCAGGGTTTTGCCATGTTGGTCAGTTTGGCCTCGAACTCCTGACCTCAGGTGATCCACCCACCTCGGCCTCTCAAAGTGCTGGGATTACAGGCGTGCGCCACCATGCCCAGCCTTTTAATGATAATTTTATATTAATAATTGTCATTTTTCTTTCTTTCAGGCTTGTAAATTTTATAGTTCCCAGTGGCATGTGGTAAACTACAAATATGAACAATATTCTGGAGACATTCGACAGCTACCCCGGTAAGAACCTGTGATGAGCACTTATTGATCTTTTCCAAATATAGATGACGTCCTCTGTTCTAGTCCTGCTATTGTTTGTGAATACACGTACATTAATCTTCTGTCAAGGCACATTTTCCAAAATGTACACGTAAGAGTCAAGATAGGACATTTTGTTCAACATGTGTAGCTTGCATCTTCACAGAGTTTGGATCGAGATATAAATATACTCTGATTTAATTTTTAAATGTAGTTTTGACTTTTATCATTGCGTTATTATTTTGTGAGCTGTTTTTTCGATAGCAGGCACAAGAGGATTAGAAAAGTACCATATGGCCAAATAGTTTTTCTGACAATATAACATTCATATTTCTTACTTGTTTCATGCATTTTCGTGCTGGGATATCAGAAGTCATGAAAATAAACAACTTCCACAAAATATATATATATAAAATATATATTACATATATATTTTTATATGTTTTTTATATTTTATGTTTTTTATATTTTATATTTTTTATTTATATATGTATATATGTAATATATATGTAAAATATATAACATATATTTTATATATAAAATATACATTGCATCTATAATATATATACACACACACACACACACATGCACGCACACACACAACCAAAAGGAAAATAAACCCCTAATTTTGTTCCTGAGTCTCAGGAACATAAGCCTTTGGGGAAAGTAATTTTGTTCTGCTTCTGCTCAAATGTCACCTCCGCAGAAAAGCTCACCTGACTACCTGAACAAAAATAGAAATTAATTCAATATCTGTTTCCCCTTCTAAAGTAAAAATCCCCAAAGGGCAGGGACTTTTCCCTGCAGAATACCCTGCAGGCCTGTAAGAAGAATGCCTGGCACATAGTAGGTGTGCAGTACTATAATCATTTATTGGACAAATGAACTGAGTAAATGGCAAATTTTAAAATATAATATTCCTGGATAGGATTGGATTTGCTCAAATTTAAAGAACTTCCTTGAACTGGTACTACCCAACTCACTGGTTCATCAAGCTAAGATTATGTAAATAATTCAGAAAAACACTTGGAACAATCAGAAGTTAAGCTTTTATTAACACTTTCCTCAAGTGAAGCACTGAGATGATACACATTGGATCTAATTTTTAATAGATGCATGGTACAGAATTGGGAACCACTTTGCTAGATTTCCTGTGGACCCAGAAGCACGCTTTCAAGACTTGTATATTTAGAAGTGCTGCTCTCAATTTCTGAATGTGGAATTTGAAAGAGGGATTATGAACTAGATTTAAGAAGGTGGCATTTGATCTTGGATATGAATCAACAGTAGCTGCCAACACGGGCATCTTGGGAAAGGATTCTGGAGAAGCAGCAAGGCAAAGACCCTGAAGTGGTGGGAACCAGTATGGTCACTTGAGCAGAATGAGTCAGGAAGGCCAGAGCTTAAGGATGGAAGGGGCATAGTAAGATGAAACCAAGGACCTTAGGCAAGGGACCCTGTGTGCCCTGGAAAGGAGCTTGGATTTTACTTTCATTCCAACAAAAGCCTTGGGAAATTTCAACCAGCGGTGTGGCATGATCTGATTTACCTCTTTGAAAGAACTATTGGGCTACTCTGTGGAGAATGGGACTGCAGGGGTGGCAATTGAAGAAAAAGACAGGAGGAGGCCATTTCTTTTGGGGTTTCATTACCGTGAAGAGAAAAAAATTATGTCCCTTCTACACTGCAAATCTTTTTTCAAAACACTGAACAGTAACGTTTACCAGATCTTTGAGCATTCTTTTAGACTTGAGTCGCTGCTGATAGACAAGCTCTCGCAACTTCATGTTGGGAAGGTTCACCACACCCTAAGCTTTCATGAGTAATTGTTACATTCAGAATGTCCGGGTGTTCATGACACACTTTTTGTAGGCACAACTGAAAAGCAAAGCATCCTTTAACATCAGGACTTCCTCTTTCTGAAAATAGTTCTGAGAAGTGGTTACAACTCGGAAGCTGTGTCTAAGAAGTTGGGAGACTGCATCTCAAGTTGAGAGGATGGAGACAGCAGTGTTTAGCCGTCCTGTTAACTAAATGTGTTCCCCACCGTCTTTAGGTCCATTACAGTCTTCAGTGTCTGTATCCCCAAACACTATTCATCTTTCCTTATATTCATGATGCTATAAAGAAAGCAAATTAGAGATTTCACATTCACAGTATTCTTCCTCTGTTAAAACAATAAAGTATCTCGAGAAAGAACCAGTCCTGGACATTATTGCTAAATTGCGATTCTCATAGTTTGCAAGATTAATCTCATGAGAAGAAATTTAAAAAATTAACTGAAATAGTGTTGAGAATTTCCCTTACTTTAACTAAAGAAAGTGGAAGTTGATACCAAGAAAGGGAAGAATCAGACTGCCACAAAGTAAGAAACTTTACGTATTCAAACTGAAAATCAGAAGTTCTCAAATATAACCCTTTCAGATATACCCCAGAACAATGAAGATGAGCACTGAACAGCAGAATTATTCTTTAAAATGATTTTACAAAGCTAAGCATTCCCCTCTAAAGACTACCTGTATTTAGGTCAGTAATGGAAACAGACAATTTACTTGGGTCTTCTGAGGCTAATAGAAGTAAATCATTTTCATACCTCCTGGATTAGAAGAATTCTCCTATGTCTGCTACCAATTTAAATTGCTTATTTCTTTTTATGAGTTGCTGAGACTGCAAAATGAAAATCTGCAATTATAGAAAGGCAAAAAAATCGGTGAAATTTATTCTTTAAATTTAAATGTGTATTATTGACCCTTAAGATTTTCACTTTTTTAATTTTTAAGCGAGGGTCCATAGGAAGATACTGAAGAGATAGATGATTTCAGGCTAGAATGGAAAATGTAAGCCTTTACACACTAGCAATAGAAATCAGCACTGAACTTGGAGATCCCAGAAGAAAAAAGCAGCATAAAAATATATGATGCCACTGATTTCGTTAATCCACTGGGTAAAATACAGAGATGTGTGACATATTACAAATTTTTACCATGGTCGATTTGATAGAAAGAAGATGTAAGGAAGAAAAATTCGTAAGAGTATGAATTGTGACTAAAGATCAAATAAAGTGTGACCAGCTTAGCTGGGCTGAAATAGAACAGATTTTTTTTTTTTTTTTTTAATAAAAGAGCATTTTCTTGAGTGTCTACAGTGAGCCAGAATGTGCTGGGTGTCATACATGCATTATCTCATTTAACACTCATAACCCTATGGAATAGGAACTGTTATCCCCATTTTATAGCAGAAACTAGGAAACTGAGAGGGAAAATACCCCAAACTGAGAGGGAATTTTAACTGATGGGGCACTCAGGCATCCCCACACTGGGCAATCCAGGTCATTTGGGTGGAGAAAGGGGAAATGAGGCTGCCTATAGTTACTACCAATGTTGGATGCAAACACCAAAGGGTAAGGTCTGGGATGAGCCCTTTATCTTGGGGTCCCTGAGGCTCTTAGAGATCACACAGTGGTCCTGGGGGAAGAATTTTAAAATCAATAGCCACAGGTGCTAATCTTTTCATGACCTTTGAAAGAGAAAAGTCATTGCATAGTAGCCCCACAGACATCTGACTGAGCGTGAAGATGGCTCTTGAAAGGCAGGAGGCTGTGCCTTGTGGATTTTTAAAAACTAGATTGGGAAATAAGAATCTTCAGTAGCCCTCAAGCCTCAGCAATGATCCAAGCACTGTCTGCCTTCCCTGCCCAGGGGCATTGGACAGGCCTCCCTCCCGCAGCCCTCCCTCCTGCACTGTTTCCAGCCCCTACAGCCTTCCTTCTGGATGCTCCATGCTCAGCCCCTCCTCAGAACCTGTACTCTTGCAGCTCCCTCTGCCAGGGGATTTTCTCCTAGGTCATCACACAATCAGCTGCTTCTCCTCCTCAGTTTAAATGTTACCTCCCAAGAGAGGCCATCCTTGAAGAGTCTTTCTACACTTGGCCTTTGCCATTTCCACAAGGATCACTCTTTGCTCTTCTCCTCTTTCTCCTCTTTGATTTTTTTCTTTTCTTTCTTGAGACAGGGTCTCACTTTGTCCCCAGGCTGGAATGCAGTGGTGGCACAATCTCAGCTCACTGCAACCTCCACCTCCCAGATTCAAAGGATCCTCCTGCCTCAGCCTCCCAAGTAGCTGGGATTACAGGTGTGCACCACCATGCCTGGCTAATTTTTTTGTGTTTTTAGTGGAGACAGGGTTTCACTATGTTGGCCAGGCCAGTCTTTAACTCCTGACCTCATGTGACCCACCAGCTTCAGCCTCCCAAAGTGCTGGGATTACAGCCGTGAGCTGCTGCACACAGCCTTGATTTTCTTAACAACCATTTTCACTCAGAGAAATTATCTTATTTATGCTTAATTCATGATTGACTCTCTAGTCCCCTAGAATGCAAACTTCCTCGGTTCAGGAACTTACTTTCTGATATGCGGTTGACATTATTGCAGCTCTTCTGGATGCCAGGTAATATCTGGAAACTGGAATGTTGAATGGCAAAGGAGAATGGCCCCCAAGAATTAAGACGGCTCTCAATAATGCACACTGAATTTGATCAAGCAAACTCAGAATTAAGAAAAGCCACCAATGAAGTAACATGCTTACATGCACTATAACCCTAGCCCCAGATCTGACTTAAATTGACACTCTGTGGTCTGCACAGATTTTTAAAATGAAGATTCAGATCAGCATGGATATGGCTAGGGACTACTGGGGTTGGCTGAGTTTTGCTATTGACTTCATTGGTATTTTCTGTTTCATATCTTCTGAGTTTTGCTATTGACTTCATTGGTATTCTCTGTCTCATATTTTCTGAGTTATTTTTGAATCATTAATACTTAAAGTGGATGTTTAAATAAAGTTTTATTTTATTAAAGAAAGTATGGGAATGTCATAAGTTGTAATATAGTGTTAAATATGAACTTTAGGAAATTCCTAAAAGCATTTCCAATCATTTGTCTGAAGCTCTCTTCTCTCTTTTCTAAATCATCTATTCTTCAAAAATACCAGGGAAAAATCATTGAGAAATTTTTACTCAACATTTACTTTGAGAATAGCTTATATGTATCTGTTGTACAATTTTTATTATCTTTACTGTAAAAAAGAATCAGTTCAGAAGGCATCATTTTTGGTCACTCTATGTATAATTTCAACACCTTCAAAATTTTCACACATCATTTTTAAAGTTTTTTGCAAATTTTAAACCTAGGAGAAAGTTAAAAGATTGGTGTACAATTAATCCCACTATTCCCACCATCTAGAATGTGTCTTTTATGTTTTGCTATATTTTGTTTTATACAACCTGCTATCCATCCATCCATCCATCCATCCATCCATCCATCCATCCATCCATCCATCCATCCATCCTTCTAGAGATCTATCAATTTGTTTTATTTTTGGTCATTTTAAAGTGGAATTTAAAACATTAACACACTGCCTCTTTAAACTCTTCAAAATGCACACCTTTAAATACAGCTATAGACATCTGTAGTTCATTTTTTCTCTTTTGATATAAAATGTACATACAAGAAAATGTGCAAATTGTACGTGAACCATTTGATAACTTTTGACCACAGTACACCTGTGCGACTCAAACCTCTGTTGAGATAACAGAACAATGTTATCACCCCAAAGAGTTAACTGCCACCCTTCCCTGGTTAACCCTTACCTCTCCTTTTCTCTCCCCCAAGAGACAATCAGTGCTCTGATTTTCATAACTGTGGAATCATACCATGTGTGTTCTTGTTTCTAGCTTTTTTTCCTTAGCACAATGCTTCTGAGTGATGTCCACGTTGTTGCACGTGTCAGTAGCTTCTTTTCTTTTCTAAGTAACGTTCCTGTGTGTGGATCTACTGTAGTTTGTTTAGCCATCCTCCAGTGACAGACACTTCTGCAGCATTCTGAGCTGAGTTGGTCATAAGTCACTAAACCTATGGGCTTTTGTGAAACTTTTGTGAAATGTATAGGCTATCTCAGTCATTATTTCCAGTTCTCAACTGGGAGATTTGTGAGAAAAAAACTTTTGCAAGCATTTAGCCTTTTAAGTTGAAATTCATGAGAACCTTACTTTGTTTCTTCACTTTTTTGTTTTTACATCGTTACTAGTTTGAAAGGCTTTGTCTCCTCCTTGTTTATAAGTATCTTGCAGAAATTGGCATTAGTGAGACGCCTGGCCTGTATTGTGATCCACAGTTATTGAGAACAAATGCCTACAAAATTATTCTTTTGGAAGGAAGGATAAGCCATGCTGGCCAAAGAGGACAGAATAGGAGGTTCAGAAACAAATACCATTGCATCAAGGTCAAATGAAACTGATGGGAAATGACTAGCACGGGGCCAAATATTGACATTCCACATTCAAGTCTGTCTTTGTTGCCTCTTCCTTAGTTTTCCCGATTCACTCTTTTTCATTCACTTGGGATGTTTCCTCTGTTCTTTCTTTACTGCTGTGCCATCATTTTAAGAATCGTGGAACACTCTTCTTCTATTCTCTGCAGACAAGGTACCTCGAGCAATTGCTCTGAAATCAACCACTGGAACCTTCCTCTGAATCTCAGGCAACATGTCACCTCTCACAGGAGGGGGAGAGAGGGAAGGGTTGTATTTACAGGCTTTATTTTTGCCAGTCAAATTAAATGGTGAGAGAGACTGCTTCTTGTTCGGAGCATGTTAGATGGTAGTAAGGAGAAAAAGGAATATTTTTGGTGCGGTATCAAGAATTTCCCAGTGATCCTAAAAGAACTCTATGTCTTCTGCTGCTTCCTCTGCCCTCCCATAACGTGGACCCTGACCAAAAGAGGCAGAACAAGTTAACATCAGTGCAGGCATCACTGATAGGCTTGACTATCTCTAAGGCTCTGCAAGAAGGAAAGATAACCTCCTTTGGAAGAGAGAAATAGCAGCAATCTTACTTAATGTGCTTATTAAAGATTCACCTTTCCTAAATGCAGGCTTCTAATACCATGTCTTAAAAGTGGTTACAATGATAAATCTCCATGTTATGTCTATTTTACCACAATAAAAAACGCTTCTTATCAGGAATGGAGAACATGGTTCTGATCTCAGGCTTTTCATAGTTTAACAGTGAAGCCAATGTTCCTTTTGTGCTCTAACTTTCCCTGCTGAAAATGAAGGGAGGGTAAGAGTATTTGGAAGCCCTTACTTAACACCTATGTGAGCGCACAGCATAGTAATTTGATGCATACTTAAGCCTAAAGAGCCCTGATCATTCACCTTCCTATCTGGAGTGCCATCAACATAGGGAATAATTTGTGATGTAAATACTAAATGCGCCTCTGATCTTTTCTTTCTCAATACTCAGATTCAGAGGTTGCTTTCACACAATATAAATAATCTTAAAACAAATACCATTTTATTATCTCTGTATATTTGATTTTTTTAAGATTCCACATATAAATGAGACCCTACAGGGTTTTTTTTTCCACTTCTGGCTTATTTCATTTAGCATAATGTCCTCCAGGTCCATCCATATCATGGCAAATGGCAGAATCCCTACTTTTTAAGGCTGAATAATATTTCATTTTATACACACACACATTATTATATACATACACACATAGGTAGTCACACACACACATAAACACATATATTCACACACATATACACACATATATATACACACACAAAAAAAACATTCACACACATACCTACACACACATATATATTCACACACACAAACATATATTCACACACATACATACACGTTCATACCACATATACATACATATATATTCACACATATATACATGCACATGCATATATTTTATTCACATAAATACATACACACATATATTCACATACATATACATACAAACACATATTTATTCACATACATATACACATACACACACATATACATGGAAACATCCTAAGTGTCCATTGACAGGGGAATGAATAAAAAGAATGCTACACACACACACGTATTCACACACATATATACATACATGCACCTATATTCACACACATATATACGGATACTCATATTCATACATACATGCACACACATATATATTCACACATGTATACACACACACACATATGGAAACATCCTAAGTGTCCATTGACAGAGGAATAAAGAGAATGCTACACACACACACACACACACACACAGAGGCATATATTAATATATTAAACATTATCTTTATCCATTCCTGTTTTAAACACTTAGAATGTCTCTATATATTGGCTAGTATGAATAATGCTGCAATGATGACGGGAGTGCAGACATCTTTATAAGCTGGCGACTTTATCTCCTTCAAATATATACCCAGAAGAGGAATTGCTGGGTCATATGCTAGTTCCATTTTTAATTTACTTAGAAATATCCATACTGTTTTCCATAACGCCTGTAGCAATCTGCATTCTCACCAACAGTTACCAGGGGTGAGAGGAAACAGGGAGGAGTTGATGAACTGATGCAAAGTAGCACATGTGCAGGATGAAGTCTAGAGAGCTAATGTACAACAAGAGGACTAAAGTTAGTGAAATCATATTGCATTAGTGATTTTAGTTAAATCAGTAGATTTTACTGCTCTTGTTACAAAAAAGTAACTATTGAGATGATAGTTATGTTAATTTGCTTCACTACAATACCATTTTACTGTCTATATGTATCCTTCCCATACCACCATGTTGTAAACCTCAGGCATACACAATAAAATTTACTTTACAAAAGAAAAACATCCCATGAAATTTTTATATGGGATTTTATATAGTAAAGGGGGCCACACAGCTAGACATCAAGAAATGCCCGTACTTTTGGTGGTATTGTCTGGTTTCCATTCAACCATTAGTTATGAGATAGAATCAAGCCAAAGAAAACTTATTTATGGTTTATTTTACCATTTATAAAACCAGATGCACACTGTTGCTTCTCTGGTCAGAGATGTTGCAACTTAAATAGGCATTTCTAGGATACCATGAAAGTGCACAGAGTGTAATTGCTACCAGTCCCTTTGGTGCACATTTTTGAGGAGGCCATGGTTAGGGAGCAGCACAGCCTAGTGGCCATAGTACAGACTGGTTCTCAGGATCATGGTTCTTCAGAGCTGGACTCTTCCAATGACCATTGTGTACCCTTGAGTATGTCACATACAGATGACACAGAAATCACAATGAAAATATCACCACTTAATATTCCACCTACAAATGTGGGGGAAGGAAAATAGAAACTCCCCAACCTTTCAAATTGTCCTGCTTGCCTACATCTAACTCAAAAAGGTATGTGTAAGTTTATGTAATTAGAAGGCCAAACGCCAGTGGCTCATGCCTATAATCCCAGCACTTTGGGAGGCCGAGGCGGGAGGATAGTTTGAGGCCAGGAGTTCAAGACCAGCCTGATCAACATGACAAAACCCCATCTCCACAAAAAAATACAAAAATGGTGGTATATGCCTGTAATCCCAGGTACTACTGGGCAGGGGTGGGGGGGGTGCTGCAGCGTGGGAATCGCTTCAACCCAGGAGGTGAAGGTTGCAGTGAGCTGAGATCACACCACTGCACTTCAGCCTGGGCGACAGTGAGACTGTCTCAAATATATATATATATATATATATTTAGTTAGTTAGTTAGTAACTCCATGCTTTAAAATAGAGATTTATATACAGGAGATAAGATATCATGGTAGAGGAAAGTTAATACTTCCAAAGGAAATGAGACACTCAAAAGATTACATTATTTTACAAAAATCTGTAAGAATACCAGCACCATAGTTGTTATTGTTACCTGGGGAGCAATTTAAAATGAAAACCGTCTCCAATGATAAATCAGAAGCTTTTTTTTTTTTTTTTTAATATCAGAGCAGAATACAAACCAGAGAAGCTTCCTTCACATTCCTTTGAGATTGACCATGAAGATGCTGATAAGGATGAAGTAAGTAAAGAGTTGAAAGTGAGATGTTTAAAACATGAGGATAATTAGTTTGTCTTGCACTAAAAGTTTTGAGTTCTGACTGGTTTGTTGTAAGTTGTAGTAGCTGTTGGTGGTAGGGCTTTTAGTCAAAATGAATCACGTTTGTTCTGAAATTGAACATGCTTATTTAAGATAAGTCAAAGAGAGGAAAAGAAGTCTCTTTTTTAAATGCAGTGTCTACCTACGATCTAGGGTCCACAAAAGATGGCTGTCATGCTAATATGCCTTTCCAACAGGATACCACTTCCCACTCGTCTTCCAAGGGGGGTGGAGGAGCAGGAGGAACTGGCGTTTTCAAGTCCGGCTGGCTCTACAAGGGGAATTTTAACAGCACCGTGAACAACACCGTTACTGTTCGGGTAAGGAGACATCAAGACTCATCTTTGTCTCTGTCACCTTTCTTAACACTCCCTCCTCAGGTCACAGCACAGAAAAGAGCCATTTTCATTGAGTTTATGTTTCATGTAATATTTTATTTATGAGGAAGTAGGGATGCTCTTCTCTAGAAAAAATGTCCTAGAAATATAGCACTCCTGAAGGAATTAGAATAATTCTAATTTCTATGAGTAAGAGCACATTACAATTTGAATATCTCCTTATATATTTTAGTCATTCAAAAAGCGCTACTTCCAGCTGACTCAGTTGCCAGATAATTCCTACATTATGAATTTTTACAAAGATGAGAAAATATCCAAAGAACCCAAAGGATGCATCTTTTTGGATTCCTGTACAGGAGTGGTGCAGGTGAGTAGAAATCCCTTTTCCTCCTTGGGATACTTCTTTTATTTGAAAAGTATATTTAACAAATATTCATGGAGTATCTGATATGAGCCAAGAGCTGCTGTGGACTCTAAGAATTCTGTGAAAAACAAGGCAGCCTGGATCTCTGCTTTCACAAATCTTACTTTCCAGAGAGAAAGGAAAACAGGAAATAAGCAAAGACATGAATAAGCAGAATGGAATCAGCTGTTAAACTTTTCAATAAAGAAAATAAACAGAGAAACATAAGGGAGACAGAAGAGTGGTGAGGATGAAAAGGAATATTAATACTCAATAAGGGAGAAGAGTATTTTTGAAGACAGGTAATTTGATCTGCAAACTAAAGAATGAGCAGAGGGCCAGGCGTGGTGGCTCACGCCTGTAATCCCAACACTTTGGGAGGCCAAGGTGGGCGGATCACGAGGTCAGGAGTTCGAGATCAGCTGGGCCAACATGGTGAAACCCCATCTCTACTAAAAATACAAAAATTAGCCAGATATGGTGGCACAGGCCTGTAATCCCAGCTACTGGGGAGGCTAAGGCAGGAGAATCACTTGAACCCAGGAGGCAGAGGTTGCAGTGAGCTGAGATCGTGCAACTGCACTCCAGACTGGGTGACAGAGCAAGACTCTGTCTCAAAAAACAAACAAACAACAAAAAAAGAATGGGCAGAGGCAGCAAGTGTAAAGGCCCTGTGGCAGGGGCGAGTCTCAGATATTCAAAGAGAAGCAGAAAATTAGCACCCATGTTTGCTGCCATGTAGAGAACCCCTGAGATAATGAAATTCAGTAAAGTAATATGTAAATGACATAGTATTAACATAGGCACTTCAAATATGTTATTTTATAATTAGGTAATAATGATAGAGTAAGTTGACAGTGTACATATGCAGCATCTTTCTCCTAAGAGGTGGTTTTCTTCAAAGACAAGGATTCCATTGATTCCAAAGAGTCTAATTTCAAAAACAGACATAGTGCTTTTAACAAATAATGTTCTGTCAACTCTCGGTCTTCCAATTATTTGTCCTTAGTATGAAATTCAACATGGGCCACTGTGGCAAAGGGAAGCAGAGTAATTCCATAGACCCCATTTGGACATTTTAGTTTCAAAACGCTGCTTCCTACTCTGATGAAATAACTAACCTTATTCCCTTTTATGTAGTCATGGAGCAATCCAAAGTGTTTTAGCAATCTTCCCTCAAATTTCACAATGACACTGGCTCACTGAGGTCCAGGACTCTGTTTCTGGTCACAGGCCAGTAGAGAAGTACTTTTTGTTACCCTCAAACGTCAGCATTCACCTAGCTTGTTACAAGCTGAGATGACATCACAGACCACTCCTGGAGGCCCTTGGATATGCGGATGCAAGTAGAGTTCTCTCCAGTCTAAATGATTTAGTCCTGGCCTATTTCTGGATGGTTTATCTGTTAAAATCTGGAATTCTTCCAGGAAGCAATAAAGCTGAACTTTAAAAGGAAAGAATTAATTGTTTCTGAGCACTCTGCCACAAGTGAAAGATGATTGCATTTTAACACAGATGCCAGCTTTCCATAGGGAAAGGGCAATAATGACCTTAATGGAAGGTGGAAATTGTTTTCTATCGTTGATCACAAAGGACACTTTTTGGCCTTAGAAACATGAAGTAAAATGTTAGCAATAAAGATCAATAACTGCGTTTTATAGACATTGAGCTGAAAATTTTAAATATTATCCTTTCCATTTGTACTTGAAAGCTTTCTCCAGCAAATGAGTCATCATTTTTTAAGACACATCATTGTAGTCTTTTGTTATATATTAAGTTTGCAGAAACACAGGTTAATACGCAATATTTTTCTTCTTCAAATAATCATAGAACTTACTGCTCTAATCTGCCCTTCCTATGGAGGAACTGCTTCTCCATCATCTCTTACTTAGATTGTGTTTCAGTCTCTGCTTAAACATTGTCATGGAAAAAAAGGAGTCTTGAAGGGAAAACACAAGCTTGGGGTTCACGCAGGTCAGCATTCAAATCCTAGTTTGACCATTTACTATCTGAAGACTTTGAAAAAGTTACTTGACCAATTTGATCTCAGATTCCTCATTTGTAAAACTAGAACAATGTACTAACATGAGAAAAGAACTGGGAGATAGTGTATTTAGCCCTTCTGCCCTACTTCTTCCATTAATTTCAAAGGTCACAACCTAGGATATAGACATTCCATTATGGGAAAGCCTTCCTAGAAAACCTTGATTTACCTTCCGGATATTTTTTCCAAAGTGTGTTAATTTATCATGTCTTTAGTCATTAATCTACTGATGCATTCAACAAATCCACTTAGTGCCTATGACATGCTAGAAACTACATCTAGGTGTGGGGAAGTCAATTCTTTATTGAAGTCAGAATCAGAGAAGGGCATTGCTACTTGCTCACTGTCACACAGTATCTCAAGAGCGATGATGGAGGTATGAATGGAGCGATGATGGAGGTATGAATGGCAGAGCCCATGGAATGCTCTGGGAACATAAAACAATGATGAACTCTTTCAGCTCAGGCTGTAAGTCTATACAGAAAAAGCTGGGCCTGTCTGTAGTATTCCCCAAGGTGGATCTGGCACATATATCTTTTAAAGAGTTCACTTCTATCCCTGCATTTATATTCCTGTTCATCAAGAAGCTTTATCCAGTATTCTCTATATCCTTTGTAGAGGCAGGGACTGGTTTCTTGGGATCACTTTGGGGAGACAGACCCTGGGTCACTTGTCACTTTGCGTGTGGGTCCCAGTTCTTACATATTTGCTTATAGTTCTTCCAGATGTATAAGTTTTTACATCTGGAGAGAAGAATTTGAGTGAAATAATGCCAGTTTAACCATTGCTCTAGTAAGCTTTCAGGCATGAAATGTGCCTGAAGATGAATCATGTACACACAAAAGCACAGAGCAAATGAATAACTAGGATGAATCAGACCAATTTTATGTAGAATCATTGCCAGGTTCTGTTGAATCAAACAAAAAAGAGGAACAAAGTCTCTGCCTCAGAAAGTACTACTTAACATCCGGCATTCTTAGGGAGTTCAAGTTCATAACAATCTTTAGTGAATTGCCATTTCAGTTTGATTCATTCAGACTCAATCCATATCATCATTTTCCCTAGAATAATTTGGGATTCTTAGACATATATTACAAGGGTGGTTTAAGTAGAGAGAAACTCCTTCCCAGCTTTCTCAGAGACTTTAGGTAATGTTTATGACTGACAATTTCTGAATCTTGGCCAAAAAAAAACCACACAAAACAACAAAACCTAATCGTGGTTTTCTACTTTTTCATAACATCATCAAACAGTATTAGATATTTTTTATGGGCCTATGCTCCCAGTCTGGAAGAGAACTTGGTTTTTGCTGCTTCAAGTTTTTTCTTTTTTTCCTGGGACTAAGGGATATTTAGGCCTGTGTTATCCTATCTTGTTCCTTCAGTTCATGTATTCATTCATTCATTCTCACATTCGTTCATCTATCCATCCATTCATTCCAGGTTCTGCCACTGTAGAAGAGAATGAACAGCCCAAGAATCCCATCTGTTTTAGGTCCCTATCTCAGTAATGATAATAGCTGATGTCACTTTAGACAGGCTTACATGGGTGTGGACAGTGTGGTGGACAAAGTTCATTTCCTTCTAGGTGCTGAGTCTACCACCATGTGGATATGGGTTCCAAGACAATGGCTTCATGTGACTAACCAAAGGCTAGAAACGCAGATACCTCCCGTAGGTCAAGCAGCCCCCTCGTGTGAAGAGAGGCCAGATGTGAGAAATAGATGCAGCTTGGACTGTGTAGACGTGGAGAATGCCTGCCTACAGAAAGCAAGTCAAATTGGGAGCAGGGGAAAGAACATTACAAGGAAAACAAATCTAGAAGCCAAATATGACCTGTAAGCCTCACATTAGCAACTCAAGCTCTGAAAATCTCACTTCTGAGAATAATAAGAGCCAAAATTATACTTGTGGTTTTCTTCATTTAATATATTATTTGACAGCACTTGATGGAACATGAATTATGATTGTTCCATTTATTAAAATAAAATTCAGAGAGATAGAGTGTCTTTCACAAGTCACAGAGCTAATGAATTGCAAAGTTTAACTTGAGGCAGAGGAATGTCCAAAATTACAGAGAGATGCCCAAAGAAATGATGTATTATCATATGTAAAGTAGGCATACCCACATACGTACATTTATTCTACCTGCATAAGCTATGTGGCCAGAAGAAACACTACAAAGATATGTTCATGTGGAGCTTTAAGCAGTGAATTTTAGATATGGGATTCATTTCAGCAAATACTATATATATATTGGACAACTTGCAATGTGCAAACCATTGTGAAAAGAGCAAACACTAAAAATACATGTGGCTCAGGTCTTCAAAAAGCTTCCAGGATGTGGGAAGGATGCACAGGGAAAAAAAAACAAAACAAATATGGTACATGCAAATAAAACAAGTGACACACTTCAAGCAGTAAGTCCTGACAACATATGCAGGAATGAAATAACATTCATCACTGCATGATGCCATATTATATTACACATCTATTTTATTTATATATATATATGTGTGTGTGTATGTGTGTGTGTGTATTACATATGTTATCTTTCTGCTTATTTGCTTACTAACATTTCATTACACCAGAAGGTAAGTTCAATGAGGGAAAGCACTTTACTTGAATTTTTTCAGTTCTGTGTGACTGAAACATAGGAGGTACCCATTTAATTTTCACTGAATGAATGAACAAATAAACCTACAGAGTGGAGAGGGTTTCATGGAAGGGAGCCATCGATACAAGAAACCTGGATTTGTTGTATGATTCCCTTGAGACTCTTATTTTGTTCCCGCAAAATTCTATGCCAGATGGTAGCCACATAATAGGTGTAATTAAATATTTGGTTTGGGTAGCTTCCCTCTTTGATATTCAGTCCTCCATTGGCTTCAGTGATTTTCTTGGAGTATCTACAGTCTGGAACTTCTTCAGATGAACATTGTGGAAGCAGAACAGTTTGCCACAACTCGTTAAACATATCATGACAATAAGACTTATTCACAGGTTCCTACTATTTATGAAGTCATGTAGATAAACTATGGTACGGTTGACTGAACGAAGTAGTTGTACTGGCTGCAAAGGACACTGATACACGAGAAATAGAGGAAAATTTGGGGGGAGTAAAAAGAAGAATATGATTACTTCTTGATTACCCTTTTAATGACTTAACAATTGTACTTCGAAGTTATTAAAATGTCCTATTGACATGTCCCATTGATTTTCAACTTTTGTCCTTTTTGCTGTTCTATATGACATTATCTTTGAGATTACAGACAGCGAGATCGAAAACCACTCAGACACCTTAATCTTTCCCAACATAAGCTTCTCTGGGCTGCAAATAGTTCTATTTCTCTTGAAATAGAAGAAGGTAATTTAGTTCTTGAGAAGTTTCAAATCGAATATTTATTTTAATTATAAATGTCCCTTTTTGAGAAACAAGATTGTAATCCTTTGCTCAAATTTTTAAGAATATTTGTGATTACATTGTTGAAACCAGCAATCATATTTAATTCATTTGAAGTACTGAATGCAGTTTAGACAATCAAATCAATGTTTGTTTACATTTTATAATGTTTCATTTCAAAATTTTGTTAGTATTCAGCATCTTCATTTGAAAGCAGGTTGCAGCTCGATTTACCTTTAATTTGGACCCAATATAAGCATTTTAGGTTGCTTTTTATCTCCCCGTTAACATTATTTGCAGCATCAAATTCATCAAGCAAATTCTTTCATTTGTTTGTTTTCAAGATAACACTGAGATTTGCTTGCATTTTTATATAATCAAATACTTAAAAATGTCCTAGCAAAAGTTGTGTGCCAAACTCTGGACATTTCTAGTTCTTTTATGAGTGTCTATTTCTTTCTCTTTTTTAAATTTTTTTTATTTTGAGACTGAGATCCACTCTATCACCCAGGCTGGGAGTGCAGTGGTGCAGTTTTGGCTCACTGCAACCTCCACCTCCTGGGTTCAAGTAACTTTCCTGCCTCAACCTCCCAAATAGCTGGGAATACAGGCGTGCACCACCATGCCTAGCTAATTTTTGTATTTTTAGTAGAGACAGGGTTTCACCATGTTGGCCAGCTGGTCTTAAACTCCTGGCCTCAAGTGATCTGCCCACCTTGGCCTCCCAAAGTGTTGGGATTACAGGAGTGAGCCACCGCGCCTGGCCCTGAGTGTCTGTTTTTATTCCTATTGTTTTTTGAAGGAAATTGTGCTGTGATAGGACACCTGTCTTTCTTTTTATACCTGCTGTGCAGCTATCTTGTCTTTGCCCTTAGACTGTCTATCAGTGAAGGTTACAGGCAGTTTTGTAGCCCTTCTTCATCAGAACATCCCAGAGCTGTGTGTGAGGGCACGTGGAGGACATCTACCCTAGTCCTCCTGGGCAGAGTGGGGCATCTAGGAATTTGCCTTTGGAAGGAAGCTGCCTAGATGTTTGCTTTGCACACTGAAGTTTGAGGCCATGGGCTTTCTGAGTACCCTCCACTCTGTTTACACTGCAGTCAAAATGATTTTTTCAAAATGCAACTCTGACCTTTTACTTGTCCAAATACTTCTATTCTATGTTCTCATAGAACCTAATACCTCTTTTTCAAAACATTTATACACAATTTAAGTATGTTTGTTTTCTGATATCACATTTGTCTGACTAATTGCTTAATGCCTGTCATTCCTATTCTGCAAGAGCAGAGACTCGCTGTGTTTTTGTCCAAAACAAAATATGAACACAACAGGTATCTCTTTGGGAGTCAATTATATCACTGCGCTAAGCACTGAGGATACAAATTTAGGTTCTGCCCTTCTAAGACTTGTGGACTATAAAGAGCCAGGCCTGTGACTAAGTCATTATAAGGCAAAGAAATAAATAATATTTGACAGTAATACAAAAGTATGGACAGGAGCAAAGGGCTCATCCTTGGAAGTCTAGAAAGTGATGTTTGAGCTGTGAATTTCCACATGAGAACCATAGTTAGCATTTTAGCCAATTCTTTCCCCTTCAGTTCCTGAACTTCACTTTTTCTCAAGGCTATGTGTTGCCCCACTATGTGTTCTCGAGCACTGAGAGAAACCACAACTCCCAGGCCACAGATGCCCCTTTGTTGTGCTGGGGCAATGTCAAGAAAGGAGACCAGCATCAGTTGAGCATCTTCCGTGTCCCTGGCTCTGTGCAATGCATAAGACAGCTCAGCGGGTGGGATTAGGAGCACAGTTGTTAGAGTATATAGGGCTTATTTCCCCTTCTCTACCATTTGCTATCAATATAATCCCAAACACATTTTAATTAATCTCCCCAAAACTCAGTTTCACTACATGTGAAATGGAATAACGTGATTGGTCTGATAGGGTTGTTATGACATTTAAATTAACAGAACCAGTGTTTAGTAATTGTTGTGTTTGCACTAGTAATCTGTTGTGAATGTTGAAAGAAACAGCTATCTGGGGACAGTCTGTGAGAGTATCCCAAAGAAAGAGAACATTGCTGGAGGGGTATTAGAAATTTTGCTTGTCACCAAGAAATAGCAATCCTGTTCTCAGAAAGAATTTCATACATTGTTATTTAGCCACAATCCCACACCATTCATTTCATTTTATGGCTCTTCTCTTATTTGTATTCTACTTAATAGAATTGTCCTAAGTGTTAGGGTTTGCTCTGTTACAATTATGAGTAAGCTACAGGCTTTATTGATAAAAGCTGGACACCTGCATAGGAATTGCCTGGAGTAAATCAAAGATGAAATATCTTCAGTAATCTTTCCAACAACGACCCCCTTAAATAACACCAGTTTGTGTTGTTAGGTGAAAGTTTGCTCTTTAAATGTACATTCCAATCTCATGCCAGGAATATAAAATTGTATTTTATATATATAACATATATATAATATATAAATATATATATTTATATAAATATATAAAATTGTATATATAAAAATATACAAAATTGTAACAATTTGTTCTTGGGTTTCCCCTGCTTTAAATGTCCCTCCCTGAACTTTCAATAGCCCATTTCTCCTTTTTACAGATTTCAAATCAGAGATCTCCTTTAGGGAAAGGCCTGACCACCCAATCTAAAGTACCTACTCATCACACTGGCTTATTTTAGTTCTCTGCAGAATGGAGAACCTTTGTTTTTCAATTGTTTGTTCATTCCTTCAACCATTCATCCATTCACCTCTTCTCTACTAGAATGTCAACGTGGAATAGGAACCTATTCTGTTCCATTCATAAAATATGACTGGTTTTGAACCCACCATTATTGAATCCTTCATGTGTCCGCACTATTACACGATCTGGTGGTTAGCAAAACTGATCCAGTCCTCACAGAGGTAGCCTTAAGGGAGACATGTATTTGTCAAAACAAATAAACAAAAATGAATAAGCAGATAATTTCAAATCATGGTAAGTGCTCTGGAGGACCAGACCTTTGTCCTTTTGTCCTAGACTGGAAAATTGAGGAAAGTTTCAGTTGAGATCTGAAGAGTGGATACAAATCATATAAGTACATGAGGACATACATCATGCTCACTGTGCTTGTGAGAGCATGTGTGGTGGAGGGGGCCAACCTGTCTCAGGCCTTCCTTGTGGCAGCAACAAGAACATGACAGGAACACATTCAGGAACTAGAACAAGGCTTTGTGGGTTGGTCACAAAATGCAAAGTAGAGATGTCAAGTTATAGAAGAATCCGGAGGTTGGTGAAGCCAGAACCAGGAAAGGAACTGGGGTGTCACTGCACATGGATGTCATTTGAGGCTATTGGAACAGATGAGAAATAAAGGAGAGAAAGGAGTCTGAGGCATAGTTGGGATTCTCACTAGAGGTCATGAGAAGAAGGAAGAGCTGGCAGAGGAGATCAAAAAATGGCAGCCAGTGAGGTGGAAGGAAAACCAGAATAGAGTGTGGTCATGGCAACTGAAGAAAGGTGAGTTTCAGAAAGGAGGAGGTGGCCATCGTGTTAATTATGCTGCAAGGACAAGGAAGATATGAAGAAAGAAATAGTCCTTAAGATAGTATGGCAACACAGGGCCTGTTAGTGATCTCGGTAAGAGCTGCCTCTGGGATGTGATAGGGTCAGATGCCCACCTGGAGTGAATCACAGAACATAAGGTGAGACAGTCCAGGCAGAAACTCAAAGAAACTTTTACAAAGAGTTGAGAATATACTCAAGCACATGCCCATGATGAAATGTTTAAGCTAACGTGTACATCCAATCAACAAAACCCTAAATAAGGTATTTCTTAGCACAAAAAGCTTTGAAAGAAACCAAACAAAATGATCAGAGCCATCTAAAATTTTGTCTTGTTTTGGAAAATCTTCTTTATGTTACCTATCTGTATGGAAAGACTTTTGGAACCTCAAGCCCACATAAATGGTCTCTCTCTCGAAGGCTTATTTTTTGGTATTCTCTTTTTTTTTCTTTCTTTCTTTTTATACCACAGAATAACAGACTAAGAAAATATGCCTTTGAATTGAAAATGAATGACCTGACCTATTTTGTGCTGGCAGCTGAAACAGAGTCAGATATGGATGAATGGATCCACACCCTCAACCGCATTCTGCAAATCAGTCCTGAGGGGCCCCACCAAGGGAGGAGGAGCACAGAGCTCACTGATCTAGGGCTGGGTGAGAGCATATGAAGCCGTCTTCCTTCCTTTGTCCAGTGTGACCTGTGTTTTTGGTTCACTCAAGCCGCTAGGCATTGTAGTCGCTGTCTGTTCTAGCTCATCCATCCTGGGGCCGTTTGTTCCAAGAAATCACTAATCACTCCTAAATCTTTACTGCACAGTAATGGCCACCACACATAAGTACAATTGAGAGTCAACTCGCAATGCTCTGAGGCTGTCCTCCAGCAAATGATGTTGGGAATCATTTGTCACAGCATCAAAAATGTGCTCATGTCCAATAGGACATTACCTTTTAGGGGGCATTTTGTGGTTTTCAGTCTTTCATTAAATTTAATTAATGAATCTTATGCTCTGTAAAGGCAAATATGAATTCCTTCCTGTAAGTTAAAAAGCATCTTTCATTTGTGCTTTTTGATCATACTGTGATCATCTTATATGTGTAAGTTTCAAAAATTATACATGGTAATGGAATTTTTATAAGATTAAATTTTTTTTTCTCCCCATCCTGATTCCTTCATAAGAGTCTACTTCATTTTATGCAAAGAGAAGGGAACAAGAGAGAGGAAAGAAAAGGTGAAAAGAAGGTTAGAAAAGCAAGCCTGTAGCTGCATAGAAGGCAAGTTCAACACCAGCAAAGTCAGTCACTCCTCCCAAAACAAAACTATTTTCGGGCGTTTTGCACAGCACATGGTACATTAGAAACCAAAGCATCTTTAAGTTCTCCTAGTCTACGTCTCAGGCTCTAGAGTGAAAGAGCCATAGAATAATGTGGAAAAAAACTATTGTTGATTTTGTTGGTTTTAACACAACTACTGTATGCCATAGTAGGTGTTTTACACTTATGATTTACTTAATAATAACAACCATAGTATTAATGTTTACAGTGTCTTACAGAGTTTAAGTAGCTGAAGCAAGAAGGTGGATTCTAAATTGACAGCCTAAGAGCGAGAATTACCAAAAATACATACATATTTAAGAAAACTTTAGTATGCATTAATTAAGTAGGTCAAGACAACCCCAAGTATAAATGTAGTGTAAAAATCCAAAGTTCTTGTAGACACAAGATGGTATCATGGCAAGAATCCCAAAATGATCCTCAGAGGGTCTGATTTCCAGGCCCAGATCACCCAGCAATGTTCAGGAGTCAGAACACAAGGAAAGTTTAGGCTCACCAACCTCCCTCTTAGCTCTTAAGTCTAACTTAGTTTTGTAAGTCACAGGCTAGAAGAATGTGTGACTCATGAGTAATATTTAATAACCTGACTTGGTATATCTTTTTAAGATTCACTGGATAATTCTGTAACTTGCGAATGCACGGCAGAGGAAACAGATTCTTTAGAGAACAACCTACACCCAGACTTTGCAAAGGTAATAAATTTGACATTGTGCTTGCAAAAATGATTTGAGCTATTTGTTAGTTATGGCTTTCATGGAAAAGACGTAAATGCTTTCTTTTAAGATTTAGACTAAGAAACTAATTCGGAACTTTCCATTAACCTATGTGTTTTCATTAACATACACATAGAGCTCAAAAAGGAAAGAAACTTTTACGAGATTTGCCAAGTGTTAATGGGTAATACTAAAATGGTGATAATACTAAGGGGCTGCTTCTTGGCCATGTGGAGGTGTCGGGCTGTATCTGGATATTTAAATACCAAGGACTAACACGATTTTCTCTGTAGTACCTCACAGAAACAGAAGATACTGTAAGAACAACTCGAAACATGGAGAGGCTAAATCTGTTCTCTCTAGATCCAGACATAGATGTAAGTCAAAATTTTTTCTAAGCAGATATGAACTTGATCCATACAGTTGGGGATTATAATTTAGAATTTCTTTTTTATGTTGGATGTTTGGTGACTCATTCAAAACTTTTTTAGACCTTGAAACTTCAAAAAAAAGATCTCTTGGAACCTGAGTCTGTGATCAAACCATTTGAAGAAAAAGCTGCCAAGAGAATCATGATCATCTGTAAAACCCTCAACTTAAATCTTCAGGGATGTGTTACGGAGAATGAAAATGATCCGATAACGAATGTAAGTTTCTCCTCTGTTACATCTTATACCATTCAGCCAGCATTACATCACCCTAGTCAAAATCTCTTCTATTCCTGCTAATTCCAGGCACTGGTTTCACACTATCTAGTGTACCAGGGAACATTATTAACAGCATTTTCCCACATTACACAAGTTTACAAGTTCTAAAGTGGAACACTTTATAATACACTGTATGAATAAAGCATAATTAAATATTAATATACTATACTTTATCAATATACTGCCATAAAATTTTCCTTTTAACTTAAAGAAAAAACATTAAAGGACTGTGTTTGGGGATTTTCTATGAAATCAGCATAGTGGTTTAGAGTTTTCTATGGCATTGTGTGATTCCTCTTAGTAGTACTCAAGATGGCTTTTTTTTCTTTTGAAATGGTCTTGCTCTGTTGCCCAGGCTGGAGTGCAGTTGCGCATTGTTGCTCACTGCAGCCTCTGCTCAGTGCAGCCTCAACTTCCAGGGTTCAAGTGATCCTCCCACCGAAGGCTTCCGAGTAATGGACTGCAGGCACGCACCACTGTGGCCGCCTACCTAAGTTTTTTGTGTTTCTTATACAGATGAGGTTTTGCCACAATGGCCAGACTGGTTTAGAACTCCTAGGCTCAAGCTACCTGCCTGCCTCAACTTCCCAAAGTGCTGGGATTACAGGCGTGAGCTACCGCGCCTGGCTTTTACATGCATGTTTTTATTTTACTCTTTCTATATTTATCCATGTAAAAGCCATCTTTTTTTACTCTATATTTATTTTATTTTATTCTATATTTTTTTATTTTACTCTATATTTATTTGCATGTCTATTAGAGAAAAATCAAAGCTAACAAACCCTGTGACTTCCCAGCCATTATTGCTGAGGACAAATCTAAATAGTGTATCAAGTAAAATAATATTAGATGGATGTTAAATAAATACTGGCAGGATGGGACATGTAAATAGCAGAAATGACAAAGGAGCTTCACTGATATTTGTGTAAGTTCTCTTGAGAACTTCTTCTTAGTACTTTAGTGGTCAGTCCCACTGGATTGTGAATGTATGTGTGGGAAGGGAACTGTTTATGAGCATAAACGTTATTAAATGTTGAATTATTTTTTAAAATCACTCATATTTCTATATCAATCTCGATTATATTAATATCCTAATCACTATAAGGCACAGTTAATATTTTGGCATATTTCCTTTCATTATTTTTTAATGCATTCTGTTCACTTTCTAATCCATCATCCTCAGTTGTCATCTTTCACCTAAAAGAGGAAAACTGATTTCCAGATCCTTGATAGGAGTCACATTGGCTTTCGAAGGCAGAAACCACATTAAATTTTCACTGTAAACTGGGTCCACACATGTCATGCCTTCATCTATTTATGATCCAGTGAAACTAGCCTTGTTAGTTGTGACAGTGAGTGGATAGCAGAAAGAATTAACCTTTTCAGAAGACTCTACTTGATATCGACTGACCTGTGTCTTTAGCACCTCAATGATTTGCTTTGAGCCTCCTACCCCAGGTATAGAGCAGGAAAAGGTCCATGCTGTGGACCTCTGATTTAATGAGGAGACTCAAATGGGATGTGCCGTTCTGGGATTAGATTGCCTGGCTTTCCAGCTCACAAGTTGTGCCACGCTGGGCAACGCCCTACTGTCAGCCTTCACTCCTTTAAATGGAGACAGTAACAATACCTATTTCAAGTGATCACTGTGGTTACACAGGGTACCGTATCAAAGGTACTCAGACATTGCTTGGTACAAAGTAAGCGTTCATTAAATACTTAACCGTCATCTAAATATGTAAGAAATTGCATTGAAATTTGTCAAAACTGCATGCAAGTTATTGATATTTGTGTTGATATATGTGAGATTCTTGTTGACAGGTAAGCTAACATGGAAATGTGTCACCAATAAGAATCTTGTTGAAAGATGAAGCTCTTTTATATTCTATAACTTTAACTTTGTACTAGGTGTGAGTAGAAATGAAAGTAGGTGAAGTCAGGTTTATTCATTCTCCAAATATACTTATTCCATGTGTCTCCTGTGAGCCAGACTTGTCCTAAGAACTGGGAAAACAGGAAGTAACTAGATAAGCAAGGTCCCCAGTGTCTTGAAAATCAGAATCTTTTTTAAAACAGCAGAAAGCAAACAAGAAAATGAACGATTTAAGTGCACATTATTCCAAGTTCTTTAAAAGAAATAAATATGGAGAGAGGTGTTCCAGAGGAATGCAGGAAAGGGTTACTTTAGACAGGACGGTCATAGAAGGCCCTCTCTGCAGAGCTGATTTTGAACAGAGACCTAAGGGTTGGGAAGCATAAAAACGCAGGTCAGGGGCGAACATTCTAGGCAGAAGAAAGAGAAGTACAAATGCACTGAGACAGATAAGCTTTAGCAAGTTCTAGGAAGTGAAAAGAGTTAGGGAGGTGAAGGACATACCAAGATGACGTAGGAGAAACAGAGATAAGATGATGTAGAGCCTTAAGCCACAGTGAAGAGTTTGAATTTATCCTAAGTGTGAGTGGACACTATTCAATGGTTTAAAGCACTTTAAAAACAAGGTTTAAAACAAAACAAACAAACAAACAAAAACGCAAGAGTTGTCCAAGAAGAAGAGTTAGGAGGCTACTACCACCATTTATTGCATGGCTTGAACAAGGGCTGGCAAGGGAGAAGGAGAGAAATGGGTGGATTGGACTGGTGTTTTGTAAATTGAGCTGATAGGTTTTCCTCATGTGTTGGATATACTGGATGATGGAAAAATAAATCTCAAGGATGAGTACTGGTTTTTGCTTTGGACAGCTTTACACACGGTGATGCCATTTACTAAAATGGTAACACTCGAGAGAGATTTGCACAATACAAGTCAAAAATACCATTATGAACATGTTTCACTTGTTGGGACGATTAGGTATCCAAAGAGAGATATCTTAGGAACAGATTCAAATGCAAGTTTGGAGGCCAGGCACGGTGGCTCATGCCTGTAACCCCAG
Organism: Mandrillus leucophaeus; assembly: GCF_000951045.1. Taxonomy (NCBI): domain Eukaryota; kingdom Metazoa; phylum Chordata; class Mammalia; order Primates; family Cercopithecidae; genus Mandrillus; species Mandrillus leucophaeus. The sequence goes on from NW_012105020.1 coordinate 231,837, forward strand.
CACTTTGGGAGGCCAAGGCAGGCAGATCACCTGAGGTCAGGAGTTCGAGACCAGCCTGTCCAACGTGGTGAAACCCTGTCTCTACAAAAAATACAAAAATTATCTGGACATGGTGGTACATGCCTGTAATCCCAGCTACTTGGGAGGCTGAGGCAGGAGAATCACTTGAACCCAGGAGGTAGAGGTTGCAGTAAGCCGAGATCACACCACTGCACTCCAGCCTGGGTGACACAGTGAGACTCTGTCTCAAAAAAAAAAAAAAAAAAATGGAGTGGCCATGAATGGAAACACAAATTTGGAAGTCCAGTTCAGACAATAATGTTGTGGGGCGGGGATCTAAAAATGTCTATGACCATAGAGAAGGGGCCAGAAAACAAATAAAATATCTGAAGGATGAATAGAGAAGTGACCAAAGAAGTCTAAGCAGAAATGGCTGTTGGGATAAAGATAAACCAAGGAATACTGTATCATGAAACCAACAGCGAATGGGTAGCTGTGGTAATGGTGCCAAGAAGCTGAGGAACATGAAGTGAAAGAGGAGTCCATCCAGTAGATATGGCAAAGTGGAGGATGTTGTGGACTATGGCAAGAGCAACTCCCATAGAGTGGAAAGTGTTAGAAGTAATCTGATCATGCCTTCATGCAGGATTTTAAAATAAAAACAAAACAAAAATCTAGAAACTTAGTCCTTGGAACCATTTGGAAATACCTGTATTAGTCTGTTCTCACGCTGCTAATAAAGACATACCCAAGACTGTGTAATTTATAAAGGAAGGAGGTTTAATTGACTCACAGTTCAGCATGACTGGTGAGGCCTCAGGAAACTTACAATCATCACGGAAGGGGAATCAAACATGTCCTTCTTCACATGGCAGCAGCAAAGGGAAATGCCAAGCAAAAAGGGGAAAAGCCCCTTATAAAACCATCAGATCTTGTGAGAACTCACTCACTATCACGGTAACAGCATGAGGGTAACTGCCCCCATAATCCAATTACCTCCCACTGGGTCCCTCTCACGACACATGAGGATTATGAGAACTACAATTTAAGATGAGATTTGGGTGGGGACACAGCCAAACCATATCATTACCTCAAATGGTAATGTCACTTAGTCACCTTGTTAAATAAAAATAGATGCTTTTTTTGACCTAGAACATTTTTAAATGCAATTTAGAAACTGAAAATCAAAGATAGTGGGCTTTTCTTTCTACTGCCAGGGGCATATGACTCCTTCCACGTGAATTCCTTTCTTTGTACTAAGATGCATATTCAGAAGACAAATGCTTGTATTTAGGCCAATCTCCCCAGGCAAGAGAACAGGGCCAAGTAGAGAGACCCAAGTTAGTGTGTCCTTTGGTATCTGTCAGACTGAAGGGTTAAGTTGATTTGGAGTGTTTTGTATGTCGGTGTTGTTTTTCATTTTACAGTTGATACATATGTCGAAAAACTGGGAAATTACTTTAGAAAAATAATTTCATTGTGCCTATGAGCAATAATACAAAAAATAATGTCAGCCTCACCTTCACAGCAGTTTGTTATTTAATGTCATTGTTTTTTAAAAATCATTGCTTATTTATTCAATGACACTCTTTCCTTAATGAAACTATTTTTAAACTCATTGTTCTTAATTCAATGAGCATGTTTTAAATTAATTGAAGTATTTCTCCAAGTTGCTTAGGAGCCAACTACTGCATTTAATGAATGAGATTCTAAAGACTCCCTGAAATAACATCCTCGTGATGAGAAAACAGTGTTTGACAGCATGTAATTTTTTAGTCAGTAAATTGAAAACCAAATTCAAGTTGATGGTTTTATAGTATAAAATATTTCTTTGAAAATAGAAATTGACTCCAAAAATCTGAACTAATAAAGCTACATCACAGTAGAACTACATTTAAAATTTTATCGTTGAGTTTTTTTCAGAAGAGTACAGAATTCTAAACACAAGAAACCTATGAATTAATTTGTTAGGCTTTGCAGAGCTTTGTTAAACAAATCCTCACTGAAAAGACAGTGATTTGACATTTATTTTGAAAAGGTGGATTGGAAGAAAGAAATGAATCACCACATGAGCTTTAATTTTTGATGGGTTATCAAAGTAGGTATTTATTTCCATTCACAAGTAGAAATGAAAATCAAAATGCAACAATTCAGGAAAAAATAATAAGGGCTTTGCTTTGACCTTCAATGTGTTTTGAGTTCTCACTTGAGTTATTTTTCTGTAATTTTTGCATTTTTCAACTTTTGGCAGACTACCACTACCACAAAACAAGAGTTTTTCTAAATTAATTTAAATTGGTATACTATAAACTTTTACTTTGTAATTGCTTTATATTTTAAAAAATAATTTATTGAACTATTTCATATGCAAAAACTTTTTTCTAACAGTAAGGGAGCTGGCAAGTATTGCTAATATTAAGAAATTGAACTTGTCCCCTTGGTATAAACTAGTCACATTACTACATTTCAAAGACAGGAGATACCGTTAAGCATTTAACAAAACCCACAGTATGAGTGAGTCTGTATAATAATGAACTGGATCACAATATGGTGTTTCACTATAATCTGTTTGTCCATAGAATACTGGTAGAGATTGGCATCAACTCAAAATTAAGTAGCATTTTAAAACAATAAAAATGCTAGTTTTTATAGGCGTATTCCAATTTTAACCACATAAATGTATAACTACATATATGTGCATGTATTCAATATATGTATATATGTACATATATGTATGTAATTACATATGCATATATTAATTTGGTCTTTATCTCTGTTGTGAGATTTTTCTAGCTGACCATTCTTTCCTTCTTGAATCTTTCTTAGCTTCTGTAATACTCTGGCAGCATTTTAAACTTTTTTATTTGTTTTTTAAAATTTTTCCCTATTTCCCAATCTGTTTTATAAGTTGTCTTCCCTACTCCCATCTCCATCCTTTGCATGTTGATACTTTCCAGAATCCTGTTCTGATTTTCTTCTATTTCATGGATTCAACAGGACCCCACACACAAAAAAACTTTCAAGTCCAGCTCTCCAGTCAAGTTTCCTTGACTCGGCTCAATACACACATCCAGCTGCCACTGGGATGTCCCGCAGATGACTTTCTATGTCCCATTTAGAATTCATCTTTGTATCTTTATCCCCTATATCAACCAATGGTATGATCATGCACTTCATTTCTTTTATCCTCAAACCTGGGAATTTTCTGTATTCATGCCCCTGTGAAACTTTTTCTCCAATCAACCAATACAAACACATGCAAAGAATATCCAAGCTCTTTGGTCATACTTTCTTAATGTTTCTCAAATGCCTCTCCCACAAACACTTCCTACCAATTTTTCTTTTTGCTTGCACTCTGATCCCACTCTAATGTTCTTTTCCTATGCTCTTTGATGTCTTACGTCTTTGCACATGTCACACACCCTACCTAGAAATCCCTTCTAACCAACTCTTTACCTAATTCGTACTTCTTTCAAACTTGACCAAGAAATTTCTCCTTCTTCTCATCTTCCATAACTTTCCCATTTTCACATCTTCCGCTTCCTTCCTAGCCTGGGGACAAGAGGTTAAGAGGAAAGCCACATAGAGGCTTGAATTTGGGTGAGCACCCAAGAATTGATGGGGAGAGAAAGCCATGAAGAGGAACAGAAGCAGTCTGTCCTGGATGTGTTGGGATACAGGTGCAGGGCAGCCCAGAGGAGGCAATTAGAAAAGATGGCTGGTATGGTTGGGAGACTGGTTACTTTGAATCAATAAGTAACTGGTGGAACAAGTAAGTAAACAGATTCATGGTAATGAGATCCTGGGTTCTCATTGTTGGAGGACCTACTTACCAATATAAAAAATGGGAAGGCTAGAATGAACCCTTGAGTGTTTGTATTGGAAGCAGAGGTATAAACATGAACTAATTGGTTTTTAATAAGTATTCATACACAGATAGAGATAAATTATATGTGTGTGTGTGTGTGTGTGTGTGTGTGTGTGTTTATTTCTTACCTCCGTATGATGGGAGGGCACAGAAGCAATGATATCCCAGTGACAGTGAGCACAACAAGCACCCAGATCGTCGTTTGTAAATGTCATCCTCACTATAAGGAACCAGGGCTCCCTGGAGAAATATCTGGAGCATGAGAAGTATAGGATAAGTCTGGAACATACTATTTGATAAAGAAGTACTCAGAAAATGATGGAGACTTGCCAAAAAAATACCCAGAAGTTACCTTGAATGAATGCCTCTAGCCAAATCTGGGACAATTTCAGCATCACACTAACACTAATTATTGTAAGAGCAAAACCCATTGAGTAAAACAGTAATCCATGAGTCTATACTTGTATTAATAAATTAATTAATTAATATCAAAATAAGGGAGAAGGGGAAGTTCATCCTTATGATGGAATACTAGCTAATACGTGTAGAAAGAATGGTGGAACTGAAAAATCACCATTGGCCACCATTGTGGTGGTAGTGGACTGCAATGGAAGTTATCAATGGAGATGAAGACTAGGGTGGGTTGTGTTTAATGAGTAGCAAGACATGGGGGTAGAACATATTTCCACAAATACAAATCAATTGCCAAAGGGAAAATGGTGACCTTTATAATGGAGAAAACCAGCAGATAAGGTTAACGTCACAGCTGCTGAAGGAGTTGACACTGTGTGCTCTTGAAACAATGAAGTATGAAAATCAAGCATCGATCCGAGATTGTACTGCCGTAAAAGCATGACCTGAATCCTGTCATGAGGACACACACAACAGACCCAGATTGAATGTATGTCACAATGTATGTCCTGTAGTCTTTGAAAGGCCAAAAACCTGAAAGAGAGAAAAAGATTGAGGAACAGTTTTGACTCAAGTAAATTGAAGGGAAATAGCAGAAAAACATACTGAGTAGTCCTAGATGGGATTCTGGACCAGAAAGAAAAGCAGAGACACTGTTGAGTCAACTGGCAGCACTGAAAGGAGCATGTGAGTTGCACAGTGGTTTTAGGCCCATATGACTTTCCTGACTTGGATGGCTGCACAGTGATTAGGCAGGTGAGTGTCCTCATTTGGGGGAAACACTCACCGGAGTATTTAGGGGAGGAATAATACTGGAAACTTGCTCTCATAGCATTCAGACTGGTTATAATAGGTGACTGCGTGAGCGAGAGCGAGTGCGTGTGCGTGTGTGTGTGTGAGAGAGAGAGACAGACAGAGGGAGAGAGACAGAGAGAGAAACAGGAGGTTAACAGTTGAATCCGGGCAAGGGGGATAAATAAGGTGGTTTTATGCACCTTATACACAACCTTTCTCTCTATTCAAAATTATTTCAAGATAAGAGAAAAAATAGTATCTGTTTTAAAAATTCAACTAAGATATCAACTCATCTTGGGAAACTTCCCACCCTCTCTGCCAACAGACTCCCTCACAACCTGATGCTCCCCTACCTGCTTGCCACAGTGTTTTGTGCTTTAATATGTATCTGTGACACTAATGTGTTAGGAGTGCCTTAGAACAGTGCAAGACACATAGTAAATGCTCAACAACTGTCAGCTATTATTATGATTCTATCAAGCTGTGATAAAAAACAGAGACGTGGTTGCTCTAGTGAAGTCCAACCACAGTGCAGTCTGGAAACTTCTAGGATTTCATTACAGATTTTCAAGGGCCTAGGAGACTGAGGTGGCATGTGTTTTCTAAGACTGTAAGGGAAATAACTGGAAGGATTTGTAAGGCCCAACCATGCATGTAAAAGCAACATAAAGAAGAGAGTTCTTGGCAGGGAAAATAAAGAACCAATGAGATACAGTACTGAGATCTAAGGCACTTGCTGGAGGACAGGATTCCGGGTCACTGAGTCAAGGGGAGCTTGCCTGCTGCATTTATTTTATCTACTGCTTTGTTAAATGATGTACTAACGAGGCTGTCGCATGGATAATGATTTTATGTCAAAAACATCTGTTCTTTCTTTTTCATGCAGATTGAGCCTTTTTTTGTGAGTGTGGCACTTTATGACCTCAGAGACGGCAGGAAGATTTCTGCTGATTTTCACGTGGATCTAAACCATGCTGCTGTCAGACAGATGCTCTTGGGGGCTTCTGTGGCTTTGGAAAATGGCAACATCGACACCATCACGCCAAGACAATCAGAAGAACCTCACATCAAGGGACTTCCGGAGGAATGGCTAAAATTTCCAAAGCAGGTGGCACTTTGTTTACTTGTGATGAGATGGAAAATGCGTGTACCATGATTCTTACCAATAGATCACATAAGATGAGCAATTTCCTGAATAAAAATTCCCTTAAAGCTGTCCTTTTTTGAAAAAGTGGAATTTTGTAAATGTCTACAATGTGGTTTCTTCCATGCTTATTAGCTGCTTTCTTTGTACACAGGCTGTATTTTCTGTAAGCAATCCACATTCTGAAATTGTTCTGGTGGCCAAAATCGAAAAAGTCTTGATGGGAAACATTGCCAGTGGTGCCGAACCTTATGTTAAGAACCCAGACTCCAACAAGGTAATGTATAATCTTATAAATAACTTCATTTGCTTTTGCTTTTGCTTTTTTAATGGAGTCTCTCTCTGTTGCCCAGGCTGGAGTGCAATGGTGTGATCTCGGCTCACTGCAACCTCCACCTCCTGAGTTCAAGTGATTCTCCTGCCTCAGCCTCCCCAGTAGCTGGGATTACAGGCGCATGCCACCACACCTGCCTAATTTTTTGTATTTTATAGTAGAAACGGGGTTTCACCATGTTGGTCAGGCTGGTCTCGAACTCCTGACTTCAAGTGATCAGCCTGCCTTGGGCTCTCAAAGTGCTGGGATTACAGGCCATGAGCCACTGCGCCCAGCCAACTTCATTTGCTTTTAAGAAACAAAGCCACACTTTGAATTATCAAATTTGTGTATCTTGAAATACTCACTTATTGGTGAAATGAATATCCACCAGAAATTTTTTTAAGTATATCTTTTTGCTTTATGTTCTTTTGATCTGGTAATTTTTGATCTCTGAGAATCTAATGGTAGAAATAAATTCAAATGTGGACAAAGCTTTCACTCCAAGGGTCAGAGTATTAGTAATAATGAAACCTTAGGAATAATCTTAGTAAAAGCAAGTGAATGAGACATCAGCAATGCTGATGATGAACAAAGTGAGATAAATAATTGTATATCAAATTATAATATCACTTAAGTGAAAAAAGGAACAGGAAAGAGACTACTGTGCTTTGAATGGTGGAACTACAGGTAATTGTTTCTACTTCCTTCTTTTCTATTACATTTTCTTTAATAATCAAATATTACTGTTTAATAGAAAATAAATATTAAGGCCGGGCGCGGCAGCTCACGCCTGTAATCCCAACACTTTGGGAGGCCAAGGCGGATGGATTACGAGGTCAGGAGATAGAGACCATCCTGGCTAACACGGTGAAACCCCGTCTCTACTAAAAATGCAAAAAACTAGCTGGATGTGGTGACAGGCGCCTGTAGTCCCAGCTACTCGGGAGGCTGAGGCAGGAGAATGGCGTGAACCCGGCAGGTGGAGCTTGCAGTGAGCCAAGATCGCGCCACTGCACTCCAGCCTGGGCGACAGAGGGAGACTCCGTCTAAAAAAAAAAAGAAAAGAAGTATTAAAAGTCTATATTTTCCATGCCAAAGAAATATACTGAGGAAATAGCTTACAAGAATTGAACCTGAGCATGTATGACAATTTAAAAAGAAGTTTAACATATTTATGAGAGTCCCATAATTCAGTGTTTGGCAAACTATGGTGTGCAGGCCAAATCCAGCCTACCATCTGTTTTGATAAAGTTTTAATGAAACACAGTCACATTCATTTGTGGATTGTCTATGGCCACTTCCCTGCTACAGAAACAGAGTTGAAAATTTGTGACAGAGACTATATGGCCCATGAAACCCAATGTGTTTACTATATGACACTTTATAGAACCAGTCTCCTGCCCTCTGTCATTACAAATAAAAGGGATATAGAATAGACTGTAAATGTAAAGTTGCTAATACTTTCCGTTCAAGATTTTAAAATCTTTTCAGTAAAAAAAAAAAAAAAAAGAAAAAAGTTGATATTCCAAGACATGGATATTTTCTACATTTGAAATCTCCAAACTAAAAAGAAACAAAGAAAAATATTATACAATAGTTTGAACACAGAGGGACACCATTTGGCTCTTTATAAGGTAATATAGGCTAGTAAGACAGAGTTATGCTGAGTTTCAGTATAAAATAATATGAAAAAGTATTTAGTATTATTTTATATGTACAGTTTGTAAAGTGCTATTCTAAACAATATTTGTATTTATTTTTTCTTTAGTATGCACAAAAGATACTAAAATCCAACAGACAGTTCTGCGGCAAATTGGGAAAATACCGTATGCCTTTCGCCTGGGCAGTAAGGTAAGTCGACAGTTACAGCCAACAGACCAGAAATACATTTAATGGTGGCATTGGAAGCTTCAGTTTTGAACATTTTTGTGTTGCCTATTATTTTTAATGTATCTACACCTGGAAAAATGCTAATATGGTCATCTTCATAAACATCTTGAGCTTCCCTGAGAATACATTTCACAAGACAGTTTAGCAATACAGTTTATAATAGAGGGCCGTGACACATGTGCCGTGCGTGCATGACCAGATATGCTATGGGTTCTTGGTAGATATCAAATCAATGTCATAAATTGTTTATTATGTGTATTTGACTTAACAAATCTTTGACATTATGTCAGTCTTGAGAGTCTGGTGTGCCTAAAATTCAGATAGATGCACTATGATTTCTTATGCAGCTGCATGTTTTCATCTATGCGTAGAGCTCAGGTCTATATACGGATGTCCAAATGAAACCATCAAACCAATCATTTAAACTCATTTTGATTTTGATACTGTTTAGCCTAGCCAAATGTATCAGTACCAGTTGCCTCTCTGAAAGAAAGGCTGAGTTCTGTGGACATAGATGGACACATCATTCACTTGGATGCATAACCTCTTCATGAAGAACCATAATTGCTTTTCAGAATTATTTAATATCATCAATTATTATTGTCCTCCTCAATCTCTTTACATCTTTATTAGTATAAGAATTTCTTAAGTGAGGAAGAGCCTGGCATAGACTCATAAGGCTAAAAGGTCAGCAATGTACACATTGAATGAACTAAGAAAGGTTAGAGCTACCGGCCGGGCATGGTAGCTCACACCTGTAATCCCAGCACTTTGGGAGGCCGAGACAGGCAGATCCCGAGGTCAGGAGTTCGAGACCAGCCTGGCCAAGATGGTGAAACCCCGTCTCTCTAAAAATACAAAAATTAGCCAGGTGTGGTGGCAAATAATACAGCCCATCAAATATTCATTTGAACTTTGGTAACATTATCTCAATGTATCCAACTTTAACATCCAGAAGGACGAGAGAACCTATTAATTATGCCATTTTTAAGTCTCACAGTTCCCGGTGATGTATATTCAGAGTAAACTCACCAATATCTGTCATAATTTTGAGGTTGTTATTTGAAGTTGGAGATGAGTAGGTGTAGGAAGGAGAAATATGGAAGTTTGGGCAGCAGTAAACCAAGATAGATTCATGCAGTCTCCAGGAATTAGTTTGCCCTAAGGCAGTGCCATAGCAAGAGAGGGAGAGTCTAGGCCTGGGAGTCTGATAAACATTGCAGATCAGGCCACTACTTACTGTGACTTGGAACAAGTTTCTTCTCCAAGTCTCAAGGTTCCCAGCTATAAATTGAAGCTGACAATACCTGCCTTATGAACAGTATGTGCAATCTCAACTGCAGAAGCATTTGGCATAAAATAGCTCATGGATAGTACTTTATCCTCCCTTTTCTATTTCTTTCTATAGGAACAACTAATGCCAGGACATTCTTCCTGAAAAAGATGGTATTTAGAGTTACAAAACCCTTTGTAATGAATTTGTTTTTATTTCTCATAAGCTTTAAGAGAAAGGCTAATTATAATTCACTGATTAAACATTTTTGGTATTGTTAAGCATTCTCAGTTCCCTCCGGAAAACCTACTGGGGCAAGTAGAGGCAAGATGTCTGTTGTGAAATATTCCAGTATAACAAAAGTACAATAGTCCACACATTTTTCACTTTAAGGATCCAACATTGCTCTGAGACTTTAGAAGCAGACGTTTTAGGGCCAGACAGACCTGAGCTCAAAATCCTAACTCTGGCCAGGCATGGTGGGCCATGCCTATAATCCCAACACTTTAGGAGGCCAAGGTCTCCTGGAGGTTCGCCAGGAGTTCTAGATCAGCCTGGGCAGCATAGTGAGACCCAATCTCTAAGAAACTTTAAAAAATTAACCAAGAGTGGTAGCGTACACCTGTAGTCCTAGCCACTCAAGAGGCTAAGATAGCAGTATCACATGAGCCCAGAAGCTGGAAGTTGCAGTGAACTATGGTAGCACCACTGCACTCCAGCCTGGGCAACAGAGTGAGACCCTGTTTCTAAAAAAGAAAAAAGAAAAAAAACCCACTCCATCCTTTATTAGCCAAGTGAGCCTGGGCAAGTTACTTATAACCTGACTTTACCTATTTTTTTTAATCTACAAAAGAGGAAAATAAGAATATCTAATGTACTGGTATAAGGATTAAGGAGGACAGATATGTACCCAATAAAAGACTGTGATTTTTAGAAGTCATTTTTTTCTAATATTATTATTACTATAGAGTCACTTACAGAGATCATAGTTACGTCACCAAGTCCCCTTTTCTGATAAATTTGAGGCAGTGAAGAACAATATAAAGGAGAGAAGTCAATGAATTACCCATTATTGAAAGAACCTGAGAAGTTAGGAGAAGTGACAATCCTGCTTTGATGTTGTCTAGTAAAATATGCTGGGAGAAAGACAGATGAAGTCTCTAGGGAGGCTGACAGTATTACTGACTATTGAAATTATTCCTAGGATAGGAAAGCCAGTGAAACCACAAGCTTAGACCATATTAATGCCCAATTAGTGGTCTGGTTGCAAGTTAGGAAACAGCACCAACCTGTGTATATACACATGTGATTTACTTCCACCTAAATTTCTCACAACTAAGAAAAATAGTTAACAGGACAATTCTAAAGATATGTCAAACCACTTGGATTACCGAACCACAAAAAAAATCTTTGGATTACCAGCCAAAGATTTTAATTCCTCTTTCACAACGTAGAAACTGCTTCAAATAAGTATGGACAGCATCAGAGGAAGGCCGGTTGTTGCCCATGTCTTTACCAGCTTCCTGACATACTTCAATACCTAATTGATACGGCTGATTTTGAGGCTACTGCTCCTTCCTGTTACGCTTTCTAGATTGCAGTTTGTTCCGAAGTATAGCTTTCAGTGTGCCCTAAGACGTGTTGGCCTTTACAATCAACTGTCATTAAAAAGTAGAACTGACAATTTAGATTATGACCATATTTTTACCCACATCTAATCATCCCACCCACTGCAGTACACACAGATGCTCATCGCTGTGAACAACGTTTTTTCTGAAATTAATTTGGTGTTCTTACATTTGGCACCAGCTGCAGTGCCATTTTACAGTGAAAAGGTTATCCTTGGGGGAGGAATAGAGAACACATACAGACGACTACACAAAGTATTTTATACTCATTGACTCGGGAGAAAACTGACACTTCCAAATGTGTCAGGTTGTGAATGGATCTCTTTCCGTGCATATCATCCCCAGAATCCTATGTGCCCGCATCCTTGCAAGGACTCTTTTGTGATTTCCTTGACTACCTCATTTGATATTCTAAATGGACCAGCACTCAACACTGACTTTTTTTTAATTAAGCAAAATTAAAATAAACATTTCATTCTCATATCTCTACAATTATGGAAGGTGCACAGTACAACTGTCATTTAAGATTCCCATACTGACAACGTCTTCAACAAATGGTCGTCCAACTTCTGTTTGACTCCTTCCAGTGACAAAAACCCGAGTGCACCCCACAGTGCTTCCTTCTGTCTTTGTAGAGCTCTCATTATTAAATAATTTATTTTTCAAAATCATCTTCAGCTATCTGAAAACCACTTTTATGTGTTTTCTTCCATAGCCACACACACACAAAAAAAATGTCTACTTCATTCTGCACATCATGGTTATTCATACTGTTTGTGAATGAATCTATCAGGGACATCTAAGGTTCTTTTCCTTTGGGCAAGAAAACAAAAAAAACTTACACGAATGGTTTTGGAATGGCTGGGCCATATTTCATGATTCCTACAATCATACCCCAAATATCATGGTGCTGACACCCTCACAATATACTGACCACTGATCAACTGTAGCAGTTGGAACTAGGTGTTCCAGCCATCACAAAACCATCTGTGTAAATGAATCAGTTCTTTTTTCTCCTGCCATATACATATATATGTATGTATACACATGCATATATACATATACACACATATACATACATATATACATATATACACATATATACATGTATATACACATATATATACTTTTTCTTTAGAGACGGAGTCTCACTGTGTCGCCAGGCTGAAGTGCAGTGGCACAATCGCGGCTCACTGCAACCTTCACCCCCCAGCTTCAAGGATTCTCCTGCCTCAGCCTCCTAACTAGTTGGGATTACAGGTGCACGCCACCACGCCCAGCTAGTTTTTGTGTTTTTTAGTAGAGATGGGGTTTCACCATGTTAGCCAGGCTGGTCTCAATCTCCTGACCTCGTGATTCCCCCGCCTTGGCCTCCTAAAGTGCTGGGATTACAGGCGGCCACCGTGCCCAGCCACCAGTTATATATTTCTTGAGCAGCCGCAGGTTGTATGGCACTGTGAGCAAAACTTATCCCATGGTGCTGTACTCTTCATTCTTTTTACGAAAAGTGTCCAGTGTAAGTGAGCAATTTCCATGACAGAGTTGTGGATAAGAGCAAATAGAGTTCCACAATTAACATCAATCAATAAATGGAAGTCACTAATTAATTAAAAAGTTATTGCTCAAGCTCAGTTTAGCTTCCTCTCATATTGGGAATTGTGTCATGTTAGTTTCAACATGTGATGCACTGAAACAAATGCCCTTTATAATATTTAAATAAAAATAATGTTCATGTAATATTTTTATTCTGTCTCCCCAATGTTATTTGCCTTTTTACCTTCCCTCATTCACTACTTAACAGAGAAAAAATGAGGAGACAAGTTGAAGGAGTCTAAAAATATCATTCTGATAAAATCTTAGCCTATTTTCTTTTAGTGTTCTATTTAACACTAAAGTTGTATAATCTGATATCTGTTTAAATGGTCATCTCAGCCTGTGCATTGAATTCTTCGGTTAACTTAAAGAGTGATGAAACATTCTAGTTAAGGCCCTACATTAGAAGAAGTAAGAATTCAGTATTTCTCTAACACTGAAGTAAGAATTCAATATTTCTCTAACATTGAAGAAAATATATTGGTCTAATTTTTTTTGGACCACACATTGTATGATGACATATGAGGAACTTCATATAAAACTGACATCTAAGCATGGTACGTATGTGAAGCAAGTATTGTCTGATGTTACTATATTATTTGGACAAAAGCTATTTATGTGTTTCAGCTAAGCCTAACTTTCCTTGGTTCCAATGAAATAGACCAAGAAAGGAAATAAGTGGCTAGGATTCATGGTGTTCTCTTTCTTTAAAACAAAAGTCTGATTCAGGTGCCTTCCGTATTATCTTTGTCTTTGTCCTAAAAGTTAGGACATAGGTACATTTAGCTCCATGAAAATGTGTCAAGAGTATGGCCTTCCATACTCACATATACAACCTTATCCCTGTTCCACCACTCGTAAATCCTAGTAATGCCACTCAAATTGAAGTGACTCTGTCCTGCCCAGGTTTAAGGGGTCTTGAAGAAATAATTTAAAAGAATAACTTGTGTTCCTATTCTTCTCCACTTCCCTAATACTCCAAGGTTTTGACACAAGTTATTAAATGTGAGACATCATAAAAAATACAATTGTAATGTGGAATGGTAGCACTTTGGATACAGAGTTAAAAATAAAAAATTAAAGATAACAAAAATAAAGTGTATAAATGAAACATTTGTATAAGAAGTTTTCTGTCTTTTTATAAGTTCTTAGAGCATATCTGATTATAAATGAGAAGTTTAATTAATATAGTCACCTTAAAAACACAACTTTATAAACAATATCCAAATACCAACGTGAATAAATATTTTCTTTCAGATCAGTATTTAAGGACAACCAGGGAAATGTGGACAGAGACTCAAGATTTTCACCATTGTTTAGACAAGACAGTAGCAAGATTTCAACCGAGGACCTGATTAAACTAGTATCAGATTATAGAAGGTATGTTTTTTTAATACTCTTGAAATTAACAAAAATCAGCCATGTTGATTTGTTACCACTTCATAAATACCTGAGGATCTGATTCCCGAATGCCCAAACCTCCAGAAAGCAGACATTTTTCAGGTGACTTCACATATGCCCAAATAGTGCCACAAAGGCAAAAACTGCTAGAATTGTATGGAAGGACTGTGAAATGTTAAACTGTATCAGTTATTTATTGCTATGTAACAAACCACCTCAAAACTTATGGTTTAAAGTAACAACACTGCCACAGTAGTTATACTCCTGAGTCCACAATTTGAGCACATCTGAGTGAGGAGAGCTTATCTCTTCCACACATGGCATGGGCTGAGAGAGATCAGCTGGGGTCAGAGGATCCACTTTCAAGATGGCTCGTTTGGTTTTCGGCCAATCGGTGCTGGCTGTTGGCTGGAAACTCAGCGGGGACTATGAGCTAGAGATCTCAGTTCTCTGTGGGGTCCTCTTCATGAAATTCTTTGACTTCCTTAGGCGTGGTGGCTGCGTTTTAAAAGTAAGTGTCTCAAGGGCAGGAAATGACCACTGTTGATTTCAGTTTGGGGCCCAGAAGCTGTTACAGTGCCATGTCTGCCAAAGTCACCTATCAAGCTGTCACAGAGCCCAGACACAGTACTTAGATTCAAAGGAAGGAAGCATAGACATCTCTCAGTAGGGGGAGTATTAAAGCATTTTAGGACAGTGTTTTACAGTTATTTTGCTGTAAATATAATCACTCATAACAGCTCTGTCATTCAAATACTTTTAGAAAAGACAGTGGAAATTATTGCCAAAACAGAAAACATATACATGCCACAACATTTTTTAAATGAATAACCATACATCCAACATCTGAGGATGACGGGGTCGCTCATTACCAGCTACTTATCATGAACTTCTGACCCTCTAATATACACACAGTATTCTTGTACCTTTTGTTCCCAAATATTGACTCTCTGCCTCTCCCATCTAAGAATCAACAATCTCCAATCCTTTAATTCATTTATGCAAAATGAAAATAATATAATATTATGAAGCAAGAACAGTTAATATTTTCTGCAGCTTCTGGAGAGGACATACTCTATGTGACAAGAAGTTTTGCCAATGTTTTGTTGATGATGTTGTTCTGAAAATTATATAAATCTTAGAAAGCAAAATAAAAATGGGAAGTAACATCTTGAAGGAGTCTGGAACCTGTCTGACTTATTTTTGATGCTATAAGACCATTCCTGCCAGATGCAGTGGCTCACACCTGTAATTCCAACACTTTGGGAGGCCAAGACAGGAGGATGGCTTGAACCCAGAAGTTCCAGACCAGCCTTGGCAACACAGTAGCAACATCATCTCTAATAAAACTTTTTAAAATTATCTGGGTGCGGTATCATGTGCCAGTCGTCCTAAATACTCTGGAGGCTGAAGTGGGAAGATCCCTTGAGACTGGAAGGTTGAGGCTGCAGTGAGCCACGACTGCACTACTGCATTCCAGCCTGGATGACAGAGTAAGACCCTGTCTCAAAAAAAAAAAAGGACCACTTCTTACATGGAGAGAGCTTCCTCCCCTTTAAAGTAATCAAACATCCTGGCCAAAACCCATACCATAGCCTTCCTAAGGCCCAGCCTTTCCTCTTTACCTTTTTGCCAGTATACTGAAGCGTGAAAGGCTATAATGCTGAGCAGAAGAGAATAGGCAGAAGGTTCTGGGGTGATCTGTTATAAATAGAAAAAAACAAACTCTTACAAAACCCATGTTATCAGTGAATAGCAAGGAAAATTATTACCGTGTAAATTAAGGGGGCACCCTAGAATACACAACGCAGTGCTGACATTAAATTATTTCATGTCAGCCTCACACTTTATGGCCTTTATTCTCAGTGGTGTGCTGACAAATGTTTCACAACCAACTCTTTAAGGGAACAACGGACTTGTGCTGATGGCCGGTGTCTATCTACTATTGCTGATTCCAACCTACCAATGGGGCTTCACTGAACATAGAGTTAGCAAGAGATGTGCACCCTAATACAGCGTTTCCACCATATAGTTAGAGATGTACAGATAATCTTACCATGTAGTGAAATAATCAGAAAGTGGTGAATTTTGAGTACTTACTACCTTTGTGTTTAATATAATTTCTTTCATACGTTTATTTAACTTAATTTATATTAATGGCCGTGTTTAGCTGTCAAGCAAAATTCCTAAAAATTGAACATTCAGCTCTCACAAGCTGAGAAGAGCTGACTCTGACCCATCACTGTAATTATTCCACCTTTCAAAGTAGATTTCCTGAGACTTGCAACTGTTATCAGCAGCTTTCACACTACTCTAAAGGAAGACTGGCGAGAGGTTTTAATAGAGAGAGAGTAGGAGGGAAATGGGAGGACTTGAGCCAGGGAGTGCATGTGAGTGGGAGACAGGTGGGGAAGGGGTGTCCGCATACACTACAGGGGTGAGAGAGAGCAGAAGAAACAGGGCTCAGGGAAGGGTCCCCCTCCTCCTTGTTTGTTGGTGAAGAGGAAGAATATGGACCGTCCACTTGGCAATTGTAGCGAAGACCAAGCTTGCTCTCAAAACTTCTTAAAATTTATTATGAGAGTGCATTACTTAAGCCAGTTTAAATACTGTTAGCTTTGTTAATAAAAACTCCATAATTTACTCTCATACTTTTTTGATCATTTTCGTGTTATCTGAAGTAGAAGGAAATACATTTAAAATCTTTTTCAGAAAATCTGTCACTTGACCCCTCCCTGATTTGTATTTTTATTTGCAATATCACATGTATTTTAGTTTGCAAAATTAAACCAGCTAAATAAATCATTCACAAGATTATTTGGGAATCTGCTGTTTACCCTTAACAAAACTCAGAATTATAGATGACTGCTTTTTCTTGAAAATTGAAATAATACTCTGTGTGTGTGTGTGTGTGTGTGTGTGTGTGTGTGTGTGTGTGTGTGTTTCCTTGTTCATGGACTCTTCCAGGGCCGACAGAATAAGCAAAATGCAGACCATTCCTGGAAGCCTGGATATTGCTGTTGACAACGTTCCCTTGGAGCATCCAAGTATGATGATGATGTCATGGTTTGGTTGCCGAGTTTTGAATATTGAATAGTTAGTGGGTTTTTTTGGTTGGTTGGTTGGTTGGTTGGTTGGCTAGTTGGTTGGTTACAAGGTTTTGGGGTTTTTTTCCCCCAAAAGTTTAAATATGTGGAATTCATGATGCTACAGAAATGTGGAGCTTCTTTTTGCTTCACTAAGACAGATGATGAGTTTTGTAGAGCAAGAACTATAATCAGGGTAACCTAACATTTACCTGGTATGCACCATGCACCCAACAAGGTATTAAATTACGTCTTTTAATCCTCAAAACCCTGGAGGGTTTCAAAGAAGGAAAGTCAGATTTGGATAGATTAACAAACCAATAATGCATAACAGGAGAATATGCTTCCATTGAGTGAGTTCCTCTCACTCAAAATAGAGGCTAGTTCTGCCATACTGTGCTGCCAGAGGGTTACTCTGAACCTATGTGTAAGCACTCAAGTGGCCATGCAATGATTATAACTCAAATATTGTCAGACTCTGTTATTATACAGAGAACATAATTTTTTTTAGAATATGGTCAAAAGTATTGTCAGTAAAAAAAACTGAATTTTAGAAGGCACTTTTATTAACTTTATAAGAGTTTCAGAATTTAATTTTTAAGTGGTAAAATTGGTTTCTTTTGTTATTTCTGATTCTACCTTTTAGTGACTTTCTCAGCAATGCAAAAAAAAAAAAAAGAATAAAGGCCTCCTATAATGAGCTCTAAACAGGGAAAGGACTATTGACATGGGATATTTGGATTACCATTGCGGTATTAAGTTTTCCATCCTTGTAACTTTCTACAAATAATTTTAATATGAAATGTAATGAGCATTCTAACTTAAGCCATGGCTCGAAATCATTTTTATATTGATTGATGTGAAAAAGCAGAGGGTAAACTAAGCCATTTCCTCTACCTGATTTGGGGATCATTGTTTTTATTACCTATGGAAATGAAACATGACAAATGAGGCACTCAATATTCTCTTTGGAAGAAGGGTAGAATCTTAGAGAAATCTGAACACATAATAAAAATATCATAATTGGTTTTTGAAAAAAGAAAACCATAATCTGATTCTCAAGCATTCATAGCTAATCATTTTGCTTTTTAGAACACAGATTCCAGGTGGAGTAAAGGGAGGTAGAAGGCCTTGGTCTTTCAGTACCACAACTTCAGCCTTCAAACTGTTTGGTGACAGAAGTTTTGATTTATAAATTCCTAATCATTATTTCTTAAGCTATTCCTCCAAGAGTAGGTTTTAAAAGGTGATACAAACTGAAGAGAAAAAGAAATAAACTGTATCTACTGATGAAGAGAGGGGCTTCAGGCCCGTGCTGTGAAATCCATTCTGTAGAGAGATATTGCTATTAATCTAACTGTTACTATCAGTAATACATCTAATGGACAAGGCTTTGTTCAGTCATATATCAGAATATGTATTATTTTTATAGTGTTATAGCAAAGATTGGTGGATTATTTCTTATATGGTTATTATGTTCAGCGGTTCATTAGTTAAAATTTGTTTTTATGGGAAGTTTAATACAAAAAGAAAATAGTTATAAATCTGTCTAAAAGATTTACTGCTTTTTCTGAGACATCAGTTTTAATATTAAATATGTAGCTTGTTAATCTGCCATGCCCACCTCCTACAGATTTTTCCTGGTAGCGTAAGTTAATATCCATTGGCGTACAAGCCAGGAGTCTCTATCTTGAGTGGGTTCATTTTAAAATATGTTAAGTATTGCTCACTTTAAAAGAACCATATTAAATGACAAACTCTTATTTTCTGATTTTTTAAGATTGTGTAACATCGTCCTTTATCCCTGTCAAGCCTTTCAACATGATGGCTCAAACAGAACCCACAGTGGAGGTGGAAGAATTTGTTTACGACTCAACAAAGTATTGTCGGCCTTATAGAGTATATAAAAATCAAATTTATATTTACCCCAAACACCTCAAGTATGATAGTCAGAAATGCTTCAACAAGGTATGATATAAGTTTCTGAGATATCATCTTTTCTTTTCACCATATTTAGACCATATACGATAGTTCCTAAATGTGCAAATACAAATTACTATAGGGCAGCACTTTGTCATAGAAAACCTTTTGGAGAAAATGTTTAGTAAGAGGCAGAGATGAGTTTTATCTTAGAAGTGTTTAAGGATGCAGTTTTGTAGCATATTAATAATCTTTTCTAAATCAGTCTTAAATAATTTTGTTCTAGACCCTTTTTTTTAGTTTCTTAAGATACTCTAAAAATAGCATGCCTGCCCCCCTTTCAATATGAGCTTTTACTTCCCTTTTAAGTACACTCTCCAGATCCTTCTGTTATTTCAAAACATCACGGATAATGTCACAAGAAAATGTTGGATATTTTACATTTTTCGGATTTAATTAGAAGCTACTTATTTTAGGCACTTGGATTTTTTTATGTTATTTGATAGGAAATTACAATTTCATTTTTTCTCTCCATAATTTCAGGCACGAAATATAACTGTGTGCATTGAATTCAAAAATTCCGATGAAGAAAGTGCCAAGCCCCTGAAGGTGAGCC
Source organism: Mandrillus leucophaeus (assembly GCF_000951045.1). Taxonomy (NCBI): domain Eukaryota; kingdom Metazoa; phylum Chordata; class Mammalia; order Primates; family Cercopithecidae; genus Mandrillus; species Mandrillus leucophaeus. The sequence continues at coordinate 251,778 of NW_012105020.1, forward strand.
AAGTCAGCAAAGGCACCCAGCATCAAGGGGGAAGGCAGGTGCAGGGATTCTTTCCACCATTGTGGGGCTTTTTATGTAAGTGTGGTTGAAAGAGCAGTAATTTAATACATTTGTTTTAGATCTGAAATGTACCTGATTTAACAGTCATCATTAACTAGATCTGTTAGAAATCCCAGTCTCATAGCTCTTTTAGCTTTTCATGACTTGGGAAAAAAGGACACATTTTTTAAATGAATAACCATACATCCAACATCTGATGATGACGAAGTCTTTCATTACGAGCTGCTTATCATGAACTTCTGGCCCTCTAATGTACACACAGTATTCTTGTACCTTTTGTTCCCAAATATTGACTCTCTGCTTCTCCCATCTAAAAATCAACAATCTCCAAGGTAAATGACGAGACTCCCCTGTGGAAGACATTGCCGTTTTCAAAGATTAGCCTGCCTCTCGGTTCAGCGTGCTTGATTTAAAACAGAACTCCCAGCCGGCCCTCGTGTGGTCTGCGCAGAAGCACTGCTGCATACTGGCCCAACGTCTAACGCAGGGGCCCGTGGGATGCCCACAGTTATGGAAGGTGCACGTGGCCAAGTGCCTGAGGAACTGGAAAAATGGCTCTGGGAAGTCAGTCCCAGTTGCTGATCACGTGATTTAGTATGCTTCATAAAACTGTGAGGTTTGCAGGCACTGTGCTGTTTCACTCTACAAAGCTACAACTGGATGGCATTTTTTAGAGTTCATATTTGATATATAGTATGCAGTTTTTATTTTAGGGATTTCAAACAACATAAAGTAACCCATAAAAACGGAGGGGGAAATTATTTGTAGTGGGCCTGCTGCCGATCTTACCAGCTTCGGCAAATCAAAGAATGAGGTAGTAGAGGACAAAACTAATTTCTAACTAACCCCCACCATTCTCTGTGGTAGTCTCTTAAAGCACTCTGTCTAGTACAAATTGAGTCCTCTAATTTGTAGCATTATTCAGAAGAACAATAATCAATTTGAGTGATTGAATTAATCAGGCACAGTAAAGAGAGTCTTTAAAAAAAAAAAAAAAAAACTCTTGAGCCACTGTCAGCATCCACTGGCACCAAACTCCAAAATAGCGTTAGCATCAGGAGAGAAAAATTCAAGTGAAATATAATTGTCAAGCAAACAGAGGCAATGATCAGATGGCAGGCAAGCACATCTGGCCTGTAGAGCAATGTTTTTACATGGAAAATTGTAGAAAAGAAGAACAATCACAGGTGGGTCCCCAGCTTCACTGCATTCTAAAATACTACACAGAGATACAGCAAAGTCAAATGTCAGACACCACAAGAGGGGTCTTGAGTTTTGGACAAAGGGGGCTTATAAGTTATAAGGAAGTGCCATATCACAGCCCCTGGCCTGATTCGGGGCTGGACAGAATAGTAACTTACTGTGGTGGAAACGGAAACCAGCCCTATCCCAGAAGCTGGCGTGTCAGGGGCTGGGGTCCAACCAACTCTTGTGGTTGCATAAGACCTTAACTCTAGATCAGAGCTGGTTCCATGGGGCCTGTATTACTCTGTTCTCACACTGCACTGGGTAATTTATAAAGAAAAGAGATTTAACTGACTCATAGTTCTGCATGGCTGGGGAAGCCTCAGAAAACTTACAGTCATGGTGGAAGGGGAACAGGCACATCTTACATGGTGGCAGGCGAGAGAGAGAGAGAGCACCTGTGTGAGAGCAGGAAAAACTGCCATTTATAAAACCATCAGATTTCTTGAGAATTCATTGACCGTCATGAGAACAGCATGGGGGAAACTGCCCCCAGGATCCAATCACTTCCTTCCCTCAGCATGTGGGGATTATAATTCAAGATGAGATTTGGGTGGGGACACAAAGCTTAACCATGAGGGCCTGTTCAGGAAGCCATTCTACAGGAATCAGTCTTAAACAAGTTAGCCCTTATCCCATGTAAATCGAGAGTCGGATTGGTCCAGGTGATACCCATGGGCTAGGGGAGGTCCCCAAACACTCACCATTGTCTCGGGTCATTGTCTGAGTCATTGCTATTGTCCTGGGGTTGGTAACTGAAGAGTTATGGCCTTTTATTTCACTCAGGGATAATTTCAGACACTCATAATTGTTTAATTCATAACTTTTTAAACAGTGTATTTGGGACCCCAACCCCAGCCGGTGAACAGGCTCTTGACACTGTCACAAGAAGGATTTCAAGGATGACTCAGAAAATAGTGAAAGTACTTTTTGCGAAGCAAAAAGTACACACTCAGGAAAGAAGAGTGTGCGTGTACTCAAGAGAGACATTCGTCTGCAAGAAGGTTTAGGGCTTCTATCTTTAGTTTCTTTACATTCATGAAGATGTCTAAAGAAAGGTGACGATGTATCAGAAATGTGGTGCCACCTATATTTATAGCAAACATGGGTGTTTGCAAAACTGCCCAGGTGCTGGTGGAAGTGTAATTTAGTATGTTAATGGGCATATAATGAGGTCCTGGGAGAAACCTAGGTCAAATCCAGCACCATGCTGGGTACAGTTGGTCTTAGCCAGCTTGGCCCACATCTTATTTTTTAGGGTCTTATTGGCCACTGACTTATGGAGCTATTTCAACAGTATCCTTTTTGCTAGTCATGTGAAACCTCTGCCTGAAACTGTCTGTTCTCCTATGGCCACCCTGTATTATTCCTGTCTCACAGGTATTTGGCCCTGGTGTATTATCTATATGATGAATGAAAGCCATCAAATTATCTTCAGCAGCTTTCATTGTATAATAAAAGCAGGGTAGTAGGCCAAAGAAGTTAAAAGTTAATTAGATGCCAGCTTAGCCTGGCAAGTTATCACAAAGTTTGCCATTGTCCCAGGGTTGGTACTGAAGAGTTGTGGCCTTTTTTTCACCCAGGGATAATTTCAGACACTTATAATTGTTCAACTCATAACTTTTTAAACAGTGTATTTATGGAAAACCTGGAGGGACCATCTTCACCTCAGCCGCCTACACAGCAGTTCTGCACCACTCTCAGAATCCAGATTTCTCAGATGAGGTAAGAGCCAGCCCTCCACTGTCCCCAGCAGCTCCTAAGAAAGGTGGGTGAATGGTCAGATAACTGTGTAGTGAGAAACACTCTCCCTAGACCTCATCAGACTCAGGACATGCCTTGGCCGGTGTATACTTACCAAGATTTCTAAACTATATTAATTGACAGTTGTTCCAGGAATACATTACAAATTCATGTATTTCAGGACAGGAGTGACCTTTTAAAAAAAAGGGATGCTGGCCTGGTGCAGTGGCTCACGCCTGTAATCCCAGCACTTTGGGAGGCCGAGGCAGGCAAATCACCATCCTGGTCAACATGGTGAAACCCCGTCTCTGCTAAAAATACAAAAATTATCTGGGTGTGGTGGCACATGCCTGTAATCCCAGCTACTCGGGAGGCTGAGGCAGGAAACCCACTTGAACCAGGGAGTCGGAGGCTGTGGTGAGCCAAGATCACACCACTGCACTCCAGCCTGACAACAGAACAAGACTCTATCTCAACTAAAAAAATTAAAATTTAAATTTAAAAAAAATATGCTTTTAGTGCTGACATATATCTTTTCTTCTTTTCTTTTTCAGTGAATTTTTTTTCCTTTTATTTCACTGGCTAGTGAAGAGATTGTGTTAAATAGCTTTACCAATGAATGGCAGCATTTCATGTCATAAGGAAGAGAGCAGAGAACTAGAGCCTGAGCCAATTACATTGCTTATGACATGCCTGAACTTAAGTGAGCTTGGACCCTGTCATCTCTAAACATGACAGGGAACAAGCCTTGCCCTGGCAGGCTTTCAGGACTCTTGCTGTGTGCCAAGCCTCAAACTAAATTCCATGCACACATCATCTCCCTTAATCCCCACAGTAATTCCAAGAAGTTGGTACTATTATTACCTCCCTATTTGATGGATAAGAAAACTATGGCTCAGAGAAGTCAAGTAACTTTACCAAGGGTACATAGTAAGTGAGAGAAATCAAACCAGGCCATGTGACTCCAGAGCCTGAAGCTTCACCCTTCTCCTCTAACACATAGAAAGTCATTGGGCTCATGGTCAATTACTATACACATGTGAGCTTAGATTACAAACAACTTTAGACAAACAAGTTTCAGTGATAAAATTTAATTTCTAACCATAAAGTGAAGGTCTGACTAGTGCAGCCTGCTGATGGGATGCCTGAGATTCACAATATCACACCTTTTATAGGCATTTTCTATGGCTGCTTTCACACATTACCAGCATTTAGCAGCTTAAAACAGCATGCAACTGTTATCTTACTGTTTTGTTATTCCGAAGTCTGAAATGGCTCACAGGGCTAAAATCAAGCTTGCAGCAGGGCTACGAGCCTTCGGGAGGTTCTAGGGAAGATTCCAGTTCCTCTCCTTTTCCAGCTTCTAGAGGCTGCCCACATTTCTTGGCTTTTGAGCCTTCCCAACAATCCCATCACTCTGACCTCGGCTTCTCACTTCTCTTATGAAGTTCTCACTTCTCTTATGACTCTGTCTTCCTCTTATAAGGACCTTTGTGATGACACTGTGCTCATTTGGAAAATCCAGGATAATCTCCCCATCTCTTGGTCCTTAACTTAAACACATCTGTTAAGTCCTGCTTACCATGTAAGGTAGCATATCGGCAGAATTAGAACATTCAGGACATCTAGCGGGTGATGTCTTTCTGCCTCCCACACTGTGCACAGTAATCATTTAAAAACTAATTAAAGGAACACCAATGAAACACCTGCCTGACATTATTTCACTCTTCCATGTACATTTAGTGCTCCTTAATTTTTCCCCCACAAATTCAGGACAGAAAGTGAAATACAGTTAAGGGAAAACCATGATCACATTACAGAATATTTACTGTTATTGGTTGACCAAAGGGTCAATCGGTTGACAAAGCCCATCTGTAAGATGCTTTTTCTGTAGATATATGATTTTTTTTTAATTAATATTCTTACTGTTCTTAACTGTTTTAATCTTTCTATTCTCATGTGTTTCCTGGAAGCCTCATGAAAGCCAAGAGCTTTTTCACATGAGAATATGTACAATTCTGGGAACGACTCGGTTGCTGACATTGAGCTGCCTGCAGCTTACCGGAGTTCCAATGCAAAATGATCATCCCAAGATGTGGGTTCTTGTCCTGGAAGATCCTCTTACTGACCACACCACCTTTGCAGTAACTCAGAGCCCCCTAACATGTGCAGCCCTGGTTCCTAACACTGCACCATGCTACTTCACAAGGCTACTGGGGAAAATGAAATGATGACGTACGTGGCAGAGCTTTGAAAATTCAAAAGCACGATAAAATGTAGAGTTAGTTGAAAACATTTCTTTCCAGAAATAGAGAGAATGCCCTTCATTCAGTATATTTTATTTTCATTCGAAAGCATTATTTGTATAGCTACAGCCTGGCCACTTCCCAAAATGTCTCATTAGCTGTCACAGTAACACAGATATGTTTGTTAGTTTTTAAAAAGAGATCAATTCCATGCCGAAGGTGCATCATTTACTATACCATATTACTCAACAATGTGCATATGAGTTGCCTGGGGATCCTATGAAAGGGCAGATTCCAATTGAGGGTGTCTAGGTTAGTGTCTGAGACTCCAGCCTGGGCAATAAAGTAAGACATCTGTCTCTACAACAAGAACAACAACAAAAATCAAAAAGTTAGCCAGAGGTCATGGCCAGCTGCGGTGGCTCACGCTTGTAATCCCAGCACTTTGGGAGCCCGAGGCGGGTGGATCACAGGGTCAAGAGATTGAGACCATCCTGGCCAATATAGTGAAACCCCATCTCTTCCAAAAATACAAAAATTAGCTGGGTGTGGTGGCGTGCGCCTATAGTACCAGCTACTCGCGAGGCTGAGGCAGGAGAATCTCTTGAACCCAGGAGGTGGAGGTTGCAGTAAGCTGAGATCATGCCTCTGCACTCTAGCCTGGTGACAGAGCAAGACTCTATCTCAAAAAAAAAAAAAAAAAAGCCAGAGGCCAAAGCTGCAGTGAGCTATGTTCGTACCACTGCACTCTAGTCTGGGCAACAAATGCGAGACCCTGTCTCCAAAATGCAAAAAAAACTTCTGTATTTCTAACGAACTTCCAAGTGATGCTTATGCAACTGGTCCCCAACCACACTTTGGGAGGCACGGACTTACTGTTCATTCAATTCGTGTCCCTTAATGACAGTTCCTCGATGTGTGTCTTATCTATATTCTGCAGTTACATCTGTGTGTGTGTTTATGCATATGTATGTGCATGTATTTAATCCATACCCTAGTAGCATGAATTATCTAATGAGAAACACTAGGTATTCTAAATTATCATTATCCATCACAATAAAGAAGTAAAAATATCAACATGTGAATAAATCACTGCTAGCAGAAACAATATTTATTGAGCATTAAATCAGTATATCCAGCACTGTTAAACACGGACCTAGATTTCAGTTAAAGAATTTTTACCCATGGTGTGGTTGCTCATGCCTGTAATCCCAGCACTTTGGGAGGCCAAGGAGGGTGGATCATTTGAAGTCGGGAGTTTGAGACCAGCCTGGCCAACATAGTGAAACCCCATCTCTACTAAAAATACAAAAATTAGCTTGGCATGGTAGCACGTGCCTATAATCCCAGCTACTGGGGAGACTAAGGCAGGAGAATTGCTTGAACCCAGGAGGCAGAGGTTGCAGTGAGCCTAGATTGCGCCATTGCCCTCCAGCCTGGGTGACAGAGTAAGACACAGTCTCAAAAAAAAAATTAAATTAAATAGAATTAAAAAAAAAAATTTTTTTTAAAGCTATGCTTTGTCTTGCTCTGATATTGGGCAAATGATTTTAATCTCAGTCCAACTATGGTTTCTTTCCTTGCAGGTGAAAATTGAGCTACCAACACAACTCCATGAGAAACACCATATTTTGTTTTCTTTTTATCACGTCACCTGTGACATCAATGCAAAAGCTAATGCCAAAAAGAAGGAGGCTCTGGAAACATCAGGTACTGCCAGGAAGAAATCTGAGGCAGAGTCACATGTCTTCTGTTCGAATTGGTTTGGAGAGCATCTTCAAAGCTCTGATTTATGCAATTATTTTTCATGAAGTTTAATAGTAGTAAATAATAAATAGCGTCATTGTGACTTCTTACCGTGGAGGTTTGTACTCAGAATTTTTGTTTGTTATTCTTTTGCACAGTTGGATATGCTTGGCTTCCTCTGATGAAACATGATCAGATAGCTTCTCAAGAATACAACATCCCAATAGCAACAAGTCTGCCTCCTAATTATTTAAGCTTTCAAGATTCTGCAAGCGGAAAGGTACTGAATAATGTATAATTTAAGATTTTAAAAAAGCACACCAGCTTAATGGCATAAGATTATCTTCTTTCTCTGCTATTTAAATTAAGATCATAGTGTATATGTCCCTTGTAGCTATGAATCAAGTGTACCTATGCCACATCTCTTGTTTAGCTTATGGCCACTGGAAATGATCTGTTAAAAATGATCCCGATATCATATTGGTCTCATCTACCAATAGTGCTAAGTGTATTTGCATCTTTTATTTTCTCCTCTATGGTGACATAAGATTAATGGATCAGAACAGCACATTAACATAAACTAAATAATCTATTTATTTTCTTTCTCTCAAATTGTCACAGTGACCGTAAACAAACTTTATTTTGCAGCATGGTGGGAGTGACATCAAATGGGTTGATGGTGGCAAACCACTTTTCAAAGTATCGACATTTGTTTTATCAACAGTAAATACTCAGGTGAGCATGTTGACCTGAAATAGTAGCATTTTCTCTAACTCACAGCATCATGAGGTAAGTCCCATATTTACAGGATGAGACTAATCATTTCCTGAAGTGTCAGAAAGGCAGGTGTTTGAATACTACAAAGGAAGAATGTTAAGGGCATAATCTGATGCCTCCCTCAAGATAGACAGAATGTCCTAGTCCCTTAAGCCCACATACCATAAAACTTCAGACCAAAATACCAGAAGTGTACTTAATAGGATCACACTGCCCTTGGAATATGGCTTGCTTCTACTGACAACACTCATGTGTTAAAAATGTTAAATGTTAAAAATAAAGGCCAGGCACGGTGGCTCATGCCTGTAATCCCAGCACTTTGGGAGGCCGAGGCGGGCAGATTACCTGAGTTCAGGAGTTCAAGACCAGCCTGACCAACATGGAGAAACGCCACCTCTACTAAAAATACAAAATTAGTCGGGCATGGTGATGCATGCCTGTAATCCCAGCTACTCCGGAGGCTGAGGCAGGAGAATCTCTTGAACTCGGGAGGCGGAGGTTGCGTTGAGCTGAGATCGTGCCATTGCACTCCAGCCTGGGCAACAAGAGCGAGACTCCGTCTCAAAAATAATAAATAAATAAATAAATAAACAAACAACAAACAAACAAATACTTCAGATCTTTACCTGAAAACCAAGTCCAATCCCCAATACCTTCCCAGGGCTCATCTCATGGGAAGGCCATGAGGTTGGCAGAACTGCATTTGAGAACCACCCCACCTAATTTCTGGCTCCATGACCCTGGGCAAGTCACTTTACCTCCGATATCCTTATTTCCTCAACAAGAAATGGTATCAACAGAGTCTCTGCTACCTAAGGTTATAGCAAATGTGATCCAAAGGAGAAATATTTCAAAATGTGATCAAAATGAGAAATACATCATGAACTGCAAAAGTCAATACATGTATAATTATTACCATTGTTAAATGACCACAAACTCATTCCTTCCGTGGCAAAGCAGCTTATTTTACCACAATGTGAGTTTTCCGGCAACAGATATAAACTATACATTATTACAAGTACATAAAATATGTATTTCTCCTTTCTTAGGTTTAATGTGTATCTGCTTTTCATTTTTTGCTTCATGCTGCTTTATCTACAAGCCACACTTGATCCATAAGAAAAATGAAATAATCCAGGCATCATATATACATTGGACCAAAATTTCTCTCGGCAACCTCTGAGGCTTCAAGTCCCATTGACTTCTTATCCCTAGCCCTGAACCCACAACTATTTAAACCCATCTTTTCTCTGATGCCATCAACCCTGGTCAAGTTCCACAAAACGCTCAATGTCCACCAAACCCTATATTTTCGTATATCTCAGCAGCTCCTCAGTTTCTCTGTCTCATGCTTCCAGCTGCTTTCTCCAAAGAGGTGGTCTCTAACTCACCACAACACACCCTCTCTCTGCCTTGACTTTCATCACCCACATGCTGGCAGCATTTACCTTAGTTTTCAAACACCCAAGGCCCTGCAGCCAAACAATATCCACCTGGTTCCAGGAAGACCCAGTGATCCCTTTGACATTCAGCCCCTCTTCAGTGGGGAAGAGAAGCTCTCCCACTCACCCTCCCTGACTATTACGAACCATATCATGGGGGGTGGACACCCTACGTGATATGAGGAGTAATTGTACTCCCCTTCCCTGCCACCCCCCACCGCCCCGCCAGCTATTACGAACCATATTGCAGCGGGTGGACACCCCCCCTTCCCCTTTTGGTCTGGTTGGTTCCTACCCATCCTTCAGATCTCAGCTCAATTGTCACTTCCTCTAAGAAGCCTTCCCTGTTCCCTGACCCAACAGACAAAGCTGGGCCATCTTGTCACTCATCCAGATGGCACCTGCTTTGTGTTTGAAGTGCTCATCAAATGGGATTACATAGGTGTGTGTGGAAGTAGTGGTGTCGTGCTGGCCTCCCCGCCTTAATGGAAGGTACACAGAGGAAGGGGTTGGGCCTTCCTTGCCCTCCGCTCTGTCCTCCCTCGGTGCCTGCTAAGAGCCTGGCATGCAGTCAGCTTTCCATAAATAATGAGCAAATAGCAAATAGACGAATCAATGAAGTGATACTTAAAAGGAAAACAGTTGTTTCTAGTCAAAAAAGAGCTACATTTTGAAAACAGAAAATAGCATGCGCGCACACGCACACACGCACACACATAGTGACCTGAGGGAAATGAGGGAAACCCAAGCTACAGATGCCTTTCTGGAATCATAGAAACCAGAGAAACATCCAGAGTATGTCCTCACACAAGTTCTTTATCTCACTGCCTGACTGTGTAGCTCCCACCCTCAGGGCAGAACATGAGAGAATTTTCCAGGTACCACCTTCTTCAGGAAATAAATTTCAAGTGTTATAGTCAGTTTTATCCTAAGATATGAGTTGTGGACTTCTAATCTGGGGCTAATTCAGGCATTCTAAGCCTGAAAATATGCCCCGTGGATATTCATGAGTATGCATTGTCATGTGTGTCAAGCATGGCATGGAAGAAATTGGTGGAAGTCTATGGAAGAAGCGGGAGTGGGAAGATAAATGAGGAAAATTTTTCTCAACACAAAAAGCACAACCAAGAGAAGTAATTCTCCAGCCATTGTCATGTGGTTGAACAGGACAACAAAACCTCTTAGAATGAAATAGAAGAGTGGGCTTTGTAGTTTATGCAGAGCCTTCACTAGGCCAGCAATGTCCACATCAAAGCTTTGTTCCTCCGACTCCTTAATAAAGCATTTGCACTTCAAGGCATCAATCCTACAGAAGTGCTTACCTCACATCACAGTGGTTTATGTTTGTAACACAGTTTACGTGTCATCAGAAATAAACTTTTTTTTTTTTTTTTTTTGCTGTTGTAGGATCCACATGTGAATGCATTTTTCCAAGAGTGCCAAAAAAGAGAGAAAGATATGTCTCAGTCACCTACCTCAAATTTCGTCCGCTCTTGTAAGGTAACATGACATGCAAGCAGTTTCAGTGATCTCCAGGGTAAAAATATGCAAAGGAGACATTTATATTTTCCACTGATTGGTAAACTGGGAGATGATTATTACTCAAGATTTTTTAATACCTTATCAATTCAGAGAGTAAATGATTTTATTTCGTAATTTCTGAATCGTTTCTGTTTCTTGACTTAAAAGACAGGCAAAAATCAGTTTTTTCCAAAATAAAAATAATTGAAAATCAGAATCAATTTATTTTAACTTAGTTATTAAATCAAGAGTCCTTGCAACATTGCCATCATGCCTATATTCCATACTAATTGCAATAAAGAATAAAGCCAGATAAAGGTGGGCTACAGTGCTCATATTCAAGTTCTGAAAAAAATACCAGCAGAATATACTTTATTTTTTTCTAATGTATTCATTTTTTAATTAACAAAGAAAAATTATATGCCTTTATTGTATACAGTATGATGTTTGGAAATATGTATACATTATGTAACAGCTTCATTGAGTTAATTACTGTATTTGTTATATCACATTCTTATAATTTTTATGGTTATAACACTTAATATCCACTCTTTTAGAGATTTTCAAGAGTATAGCCCGTTTTTATTAACTATAGTCACCATGTTGTGCAATATTCCTCCTATATATCTAACAGAAATTTTGTATCCTTTGATCAGCATCTCCCCAGCACTTCTTCCCTAGCCCCTGGTAACCACCATTCCACTGTCTACTTCCATGAATTCAACTTTTTTAGATCCCACGTATAAATGAGATCGTGTGGTATTTGTCTTTCTGGGCCTGGCTCATTTCACTTAGCATAATATACTCCAGGTTCCTCCATGTTGTTGCAAATGACCAAATTTCCTTCCTTTTTTAAGGCTGTATAGTATTCCATTATGTTTATGTACCACGTTTTCTTTACCCATTTCATCTGTTGATGGATACTTGAATTGATTCTATATCTCAGCTGCTGTGAATCGTGCTGCAATAAAGATGGGAACCTAGACATCTTCAGCATACTGATCTCACTTCCTTTGGATATACATCCAGTAGTGGGATTGCTAGATTATATGGCAGTGCTATTTTTAATTTTTTGAGGAACCTTCATATTGTTTTCCATAGTGGCTCTTCTGATTTACATTCCTACCAGCAGTATGCAAGTGTTCCTTCTCCTCCACATCCTCTCCAATAATTATTATCTTTCACCTTTTTTGATAACAGCCATTTTAACAGTTATGAGGTGATATCACACTGTGGTTTTAATTTGCATTTCTCCAATGATCAATGATGTTGAACATTTTTTATATATCTCTTGGCCATTTGTACATCTTCTTTCGAGAAATGGCTATTTGGGTTCCTCACCCACTTTTTCATTGGGTTATTTGTTTTCTTACTATTGAGTTGTTTGAGTTCCTTATATATTTTGGATATTAACCCTTTCTAAGATGTATGATTTGCAAATATTTTCCTCCATTCAACGGAGTAAAGTTGTCTCTTTACTTCATTTAGTGTTTCCTTGGCTGTGCTGAAACCTTTTAGTTTGATATAGTGCCACTTGTCTGTTTTCACTTTGCTGCCTGAGCTTTGAGGGTCATATCCAAAACATCATTGCCCAGTCTAATGTCATGAAGTTTTTCTCCTTATGTTTTCTTCTCATAGCTTTATAGTTTCAGGTCTTGAATCTAGGACATGCTTCAAATTTAATTGATATCCTTTTTATTCTGCCAATTTACTACAGAACTTATTGAATGTGGAAAAGATTCATGCAATCATGAGTTTTCTGCCTATAATTTTGAATCAGCTCTTCAAAGTTCTGGTACAGAATGAGGAAGATGAAATAACTACAACTGTCACCAGGTATCCATAACACAACCTCAAGAGAAGAGACTTTATAATCTGTAGTTACACAAACTCTTAATTATAACTAAACAGTCATCTACTGTTGAGTGTTTACATTTCATTTGAACGCATCTCTAATTTAAGCATTTTCCACTCTTGACTCCTTATCTTCTAATACCTTATTATTAGTAGTAAAGTGTTAGACCTCTTTTTCTTTGATTTTTAAATTAAAATTTTTATTTTGAGATTCATATGCAATTGTAAAACATAATTCAGTTTCCCATGTGCTGTTTACCTAGTTTTCCCCACTGGCAACATCTTCCATACAGGTGTAGAATCATACAGTATAAATTTTTGAAATTGGCTTTTTCACGAAACATAATTCTCTGGAAATTCATCCAGATCATTGCATCTATCAGTAGTTCACTCCTTTTCATTGCAGAGTAGTATTCCATGATGTGGATGCACCACGTATGTTTAATTATTCACCTGTTGAAGGACATCTGGAGTGTCTACAGTTTAGGGCTGTTATGAATAAAAGTGCTAAGAATATCCATGTACAGGTTTTGTGTAAACATAAGTCTTCGTTTCTCTGAAGTAAATGCCTAGAGTGTAATTGCTGGGAGACAAGGTGGTTGCATGTTTGATATTTAAGAAAGTGTCTGTTCTCCAGAGTGGCTATATCATTTTGCATTCCCACAAGAACCTTTTTTTAAAATACTAAATTTTTTAACTGTTCTCACTTTAAATTTGGCTATACTGACTTCTTCCAACATCTCTAATCTGGCCAATGCCTTCACAGATCACAGTTTCTTCTTTATAGAGAGAGTGTTTTGAATTAATTATTAAATTTATATTTGTGCTATTCATTTTTTATAAAAACTTAGTCATAGCATTCTGGAAAAAAAAAATGTTACTTTTGGCATTGAAATGTTTCCAGTATCTTTCTAACTCACAGGCCTGTTACTGACCTCTTTCTGAATGAGGGTTTTTAGCCTAGTTTTTAAAGCAGAGCCTGAAATTCTGGACAATTTAAATATCTCTAATGGCTCCACAACCATCCAGTTCTGGACCCACATTAAAAGTCCCCAACTGTGTCTTCAACTCATGCTCCTTTCAGCATGTGAATGTGTGTCTGTGTTGGCAAGACTCCTAAATATTGCAGCAGATAGATCTGTTGAAAATTCTGAGATATTCCTGAGCACCATAGCCATGGAGTTATAGTGTTAATGTGAAAAAAGAAAAAAAAAAAAAAGCCAAAAAAAGAAAAAAAGCCATGGAGCTATAGTAGTGTTCATGTGAAAAAAGATCCACCTGTACCATCACTGCTACTGGAAACCCCAACCCAGCTACGGGAAAAACAAAGCAAAACAAACCAACTGCATCTTAACCTAATTACTTCTTCCAAAAGCACATATACTGCCCATAGATCGGAAGGCAAGCCCTTTTCAAATGAAATATTATTATTAATTTGAAGTTAAAAGTCTAAAATTATAATTAGGCACTAAAAGTAATCCCTTTTGCAAAAAAGATAATGTCAAAAATGCACAGACTGTAATTAGCACATTCAACTTGGACAAAAAGTCTCCACTGTGATATTACAACACTACTTATATCTTTGTGTTTCAAAGTTTCAAAGTTGGAAATGGCTCATTGATGGAAATGGTCATCGATGCTATAGATATTAAATGCCCAGTATTGGATATGGGGGTGAGAAGGGCAAGGAAGGAGTCAGAGATTGGTTCATTCATTCACCCGGTAACTATTAAATACCCAATTTACGAAGCACTGTAATGACAAACTAAAGCGGGATTTTTCTGCCCTCTCCAGAAAGGCCACTGATCAGCTTTGCTTTTCCAGGGTTCTGACCGACATTGTGGCCAAGTGCCATGACGAACAGCTGGATCATTCTGTCCAGTCATATATTAAGGTATGAAATGCCTCTTGGAAATTGCTCATATCCCTTGTGCTATGTGGCTTGTCTCATTTCCTGTGTGCAGTAAGTGGGAAGTTTTCTCCCTTTAACTGAGTGGCGCCCATCACAGTAATATCAGGAATTCCCCTTAGCTACTTAGAATTCCATCTCTTTGCATTAATGGGCAAGGTGAATTTTTAAACGTATAAGTAATGTGTACCTGTGCAAATAAATAATTAAATGGGGAGAGAGAGGAAAGAAAAAGATAGAGGAGAAGACTCAAGTGCTGTGCTTTTGAAGTCAACATTACAAGTAAAGGAGATTCCTGTGTTAATTTAAGGAAGACTTTCCTATTGGTTTGTTGAATGCTCTGTGTTTCCTCTGCAATGCTTTCTTAGCTCTTTCTATTGTTTTCTCAGGCATTATTTCATTTTCCCAGTTACTGTATATTTGTACCTGCTTCTGGTATGTTAAGTCCTTTATCTTCTGGCATGAACCACTTGCCCATTCCATCAGTGTGCACTGCTTCTTCCAGTGTCCTATGTCAAGTGTTCACTCAGAGATGCTTCTATTCTCATTTCCAGTTGGCCTGTGGATTAATGCCAGTGAACTTGTGATGATGTTTGTGTTTTCGTAGTTCCCATCTAAATGTCATCCTCTTTAATGAAAAGAAAGAACCCATCCAGAAATACAGAAGAGTATCTTAAATTACTTTATAATACATAGAGGATCTAGATATCTAATCTTTTTCCTATGCATAGATTAAATCTTTTTGAGACATAGCTTTTTCATCAAAAAACTATATTCTCTTAATATGTATGCACAGACAGATACTAACATATTCAAGATGTCTAGAAACTTGTTTTTTAAAAAAAATTGGCTTGGTGTGGTGGCTCACGCCTGTAATCCCAGCATACTGGGAGGCTGAGGTGGGCAGATCACGAGGTCAGGAGATTGAGACCATCCTGGCTAACACAGTGAAACCCCATCTCTACTAAAAATACAAAAAAATTAGCCAGGCATGATCATGAGTGCCTGTAGTCCCATTACTCGGGAGGCTGAGGCAGGAGAATGGCGTGAACCCAGGAGGCAGAGCTTGCAGTGAGCCAAGATCGCGCCACTGCGCTCCAGCCAGGGCAACAGAGTGAGACTCCATCTCAAAAAAAAAAAAAATCCTCGCTCCCATAAAAGGAAGTAACCAGAAATTGCATTCTGGAGAGAACCCCTCTAAGATACCATCTGGAAGGAAATATTTTTCGTTAACAATTTTTATATCCATATGTTTTCTATCTGTCAGAAATGTTGGTTGTCTTCCCAAATACCAAAGTATGAGTGTGTGCCCTTTTTAAACATAGGCTACATGCCTAAAAGAGTTATTTCACAATAATTTCTCTACGGTATAATTTTACCCAATAAGATCCACATCTCAGTTGTGAAAAGCCAGTTCCACCTACACATGCCTTTTTAGTTTGCTCCCTAAGATAGGGTCATAGCTTAGTTTTATAGAGTATCGATGAATTTACCATTCAACAGAATCACCTCGAGAGGTTTCACCCTCTCAATGCTTACGCCAATGTTTCATTTCAATCCTTAAAGGGACTGAGAGAGAAAGAGAAAAAAAGTTCTTGACCCATCTTATACACAGGCATCTCCATTTCAACACATATTATTTTCCTCATGTCAGTGAAATCATTGAAAATTACTTTAAGAATTCTCCTGTGTTGTGACTATTTTTGTGATTACCAAGGCTAAGCTCTTTGTGAGTACCTCAAATCTCAGACTCTCTACCGATGATGCTCCTGGAGAGATGCATTAGAAATGCATCCTGGTGTGGCCCTTATTTTTGACCAGGATATCTGAAATACCCAATAGGACCATCTCACTTTATAATACAGGAGATTATCTACTTAGGTTGCTTTAAGTGATTTAAATCCAAAAATACACCTATGTGGAATTTTAGGCTGGTAACAATTTTATAATAAATTTTAACATATCTAAAACAAATACCTCCTAATAAATATCATCAACTCACATTTTACTCTGGAAAGAACACTAAGTTGGCAAGTAAGAGATTAGATTCTAGTCAATTCTGACTGGAGCAGTCAGCCTCTCTGAACCTCAGTTTTCTCCTCTGTGATGTGCGATGAAATGACCAAAGGAACATTCAGCTCTATCATTCCGTGACTGGACTCAGTGCATGCTTGAATGTCCTCGAAAGATGTGACATTCAATGCAATTTGTATTTATTCAGAAGTTATCTAAACACCATTTCAAGTTCAGTGGTGCTAAATGCTGCTAACTCACTTCATCTACAATATTCAAAATGCACACATACACCATGCCTTTTTCAAAGATGCGTGGCTAAAGCCAGTCTAATTAAATGCCATGGTTAACAGTGATTTGTAGCACTGATGGGTTATAGTCAACATTTTAAAATAATATTTCAGTGCCAGTTTAAATGCCCTTCAGGCTAAATAACTGTGCATGGCATGAGCTCATTGATGACATTGCTCTCATCTGAGGTATAATCCATGAGAGGGAAAAATTGTATTACTCTTGATCTTATCTAGTTTCATGCATCCATTAACTTCATCTTTCTTCTTTGAGATGAGCTTGGAGAAGTCAAATCCCACCAAGACAAGTTAGGTTGCCAGTGTGCTACAAAGTTTAAAGAAACAGTTACAGATCCAAAAGCTCATGTGCCTCTATGTTAAGCCATTCATTCTCTTTCCTGCCTTCACTCTCAATTATAGTGAAATCTGAATTGTGAAAATTTTGAAGAAATGTCCTTCCATGAGGCAAACCCAACTCATAAGTGAAATATTATAATTCAGTAATAAGCATTTTATATTTGAACTTTATGGATGTGCATAAATTGATACTGATATTCTTAAGAGATGAAGAAATACTGAAAACCAGCCATTACATGCACTCAGTGGTGCATGCCAAAACCAATCTTCTGAGGAAGAAAAATAAGTATGCACCATTTGTTGTCTTACTGATGGCCAATGTTCATGAACGCCTTGATAGATGTGTCTAAGCATGGGATGATAGACCCTGGGCTTGTGGGGAGCTCACCTACTGGCCTCTGGAAGGCACCAGCTTCCCCACTTGGCTATTTGAGTGGGTGCTCTACCCTTTCAGGATGAAGAATTGCTACCATGCCACCTGTTACCAATGGAGGAAGGAGAAGGGGAATGTGTCCTAAGTAGGTGGGTCAAAGCCCTCCATGTTTCCTTGAACGTGTTAAATGGCTCTCCGGCTCTTTCTCTTGATTTCTACAAAGAGTTTCAAGGAGAGCTTAGGTGAGCAAGGCCCGACTTCTGCAAAGCCCTAAATAGGAACAGGTGTGTCCCGCTCTTATCATTGGGCCTGCATTTATTTCATGGCAAAATCTGGCATGAGCAGATAATTTTGAGATATGAGTTATTCACATGGCATAGTTTTTGAAGCTTCATTTTTCAAAGTATTTAACTTTATTCACTTTTTGGATTTTCTTCAGTTCGTGTTCAAGACCAGGGCATGCAAGGAGAGGACTGTACATGAGGAACTGGCTAAAAATGTGACTGGTCTTTTGAAATCAAATGACTCAACAACAGTAAAGCATGTCCTAAAGGTAAGAATTTAAAGATGGTCCTTTAATGTGAGTACTAGGCATGGATCATGCTTATCCCTAGAAAATGATAGGAGTCATTGATGTAGACTGCTTCTCTTGCAGTTTCCAGCATTAAGATTCATATTGAAACTTAGCATATAAAGATACTAAGCAAAAGAGATCTATATCAAGACAACATACAAAAAAGTAGAATGGGCTGGGTGCGGTGACTCACCCCTGTAATCCCAGGACTTTGGGAGGCCGAGATGGGCAGATCACTTGAGGTCAGGAGTTCAAGACCAACCTGGCCAACATGGTGAAACCCCATCTCTACTAAAACTACAAAAACAAAATTAGCCAGGAGTGGTGGTGCGCGTCTGTAATCCCAGCTACTCAGGAGGTGGAGGCAGGGGAATCGCTTGAACCCGGGAGGCAGAGGTTGCAGTGAGCTGAGATCATGCCATTGCACTGCAGCCTGGGCAACAAGACCAGATAGATAGGTAGGTAGGTAGGTAGGTAGGTAGGTAGATAGATAGATAGATAGATAGATAGATAGATAGATAGATAGATAGATAGACAGACAGACAGGTAGATAGATAGGTAGATAGATAGATAGATAGATAGATAGATAGATAGATAGATAGACAGACAGACAGACAGACAGACAGATATTGTATGTTAGAAAAGAAGATGCATTGGAAAAATTATAGAACTGGTAAGAATTGGGCATTGTGAGTACTGAAGGTGTAGGGGAGAGTTGAAGTTTTAAATAGAGTGATCAGGATGTATCTGATGGAGAAGGTAATTCTTGAGTAAAAAAAAAAAAAAAAAATGTGAAGGCAAAGAGGGTGCTGGCCATGGAGATGCTCAGAGGGAAAGACCTGCATGAAGTCATCAGGCAGCAGCACGGCTGGTGTGTCTGCAGGAGACAGGGCGGACACTGTGGCTAGAGCCAAGTGAGCAGAAAGAAAAAAAAAAAAAGATGGAAGATGAAGTCATGGAAGCCACTGGAGGCTTGGCAGTTAGCACAGGCCTGGCTTTCCCACTCAGAGCAGAACGGGGATTTGTGTCATTGGAAGGTTTTGCACAGAGGAGTAATGTTTTAAACCAAGCTGACCTTGGTTTAAAAGAATCCCTCTGACTGCTGTGTTGAGAATCGACTACAGTGGGGTGAAAATGGAGAGCGCAACCACTCGAGGGGCTATCAGAGAGGCAGGATCCTCTGCGGAGAGTCGCTGCTCAGTTAAAATACGGAGTGAAGAGAATGCTCGGAGAAGAACTGCATCTTCAGGAGATTGTGCTAATGATGGACCATGTGCTCTGGAAGGCGGGGCAGGCAGATTTCAGGAGACGGGAGGCAGTGGAGTGTGCAGATACATAAGGGAACGTGTGGAGAGGGCAGCAGAGGAGTCAAGGTTTCATCTGTCATCAGATGTAAACAGGCAAAAGCTCAATTTCATTAGTGCTGGTGGATTCAAGGAAAATAGTGGAGGCAGGCCAGAGTGCTAAGGGGTGGAGAGGGGCAGGAGTCTGTTGAATTAAGAGACAAATGTTGGAACACTTGACATGATGGCTAAAAATATTTTGGACAAGATTAGGGAGAGAGGATTGCAGCAGTGTGCCTGGGATTCATTCATATTCCTAACAACATGTTTCACTTCTAATTTAGAATGCTGTTGGAGTGCTAGGATAGTATTGGTAGCCATTTCCATTTCTTCTAACTAAGAAGTGATCACTCCATTAAGCCATAGCTGCCTTTGTAGAACATCAATCCCTTCTCTTTTTGATCTGAGCCAGTCTTTCGGAATTAGGACTATGTTGTCAAAAGTTTATAGCAGCCTTGTTTGTATGAGCTTAAAACAGGATATAATCCAAATGCCCATTGACAGTAGAGCAGATAAGTACGTGGTGATTATATATGTCATGTGGTGACCACAGGTGATGCCCCCAGCTACATGCTTCAACATAAACGAACCACAGAACAGAGTTTGTTGAATGAAAAAGGCAATCTCAGAAGAATACATAGAGGACAGTTCCATTTATATGAAGTTCAGTGGCCAGATGAACTAAATATCCCTTCATTGTATAAGTATTCATAGCACAATTGTGAAGTAAAGTAAAGGGAATGATTAGCATAAAATTTAAAACTGTTACTGTGGTGGAAGGGGTAGGAAGCAGAGAGGATGCAAGGGGTGCGTTCTTGAAACTATACATATACAATATGACTTTTTGTAGCTAAGTGTCACCCTTAGGCCCAAGAAAGAAGGGTGCCCATCCTGGGGTGTGCTTTGCTTTTCTCATACTGCACCCATCCTCATAGGCCAAGGTTTAAGAGGAGCTAAGAGAATAAAGAGAATAAGCCCACCAGGAGCCCCTACCTCCCCTTCTAGACCTGTAAGGAACCCCAAGACCCTCTTGCTGAAGGTCCTATAGGCGGATTCCCAGGCCTGCTTCAACCTCTGTCCCAAGCCCTCCAGGACCCCCAGAGGACAGGTCTTGATGCCTGAGTGCAACACTAGACCCCATTAAGGAGCTATTTGTGGCAGGGAGGAGGGTCGCGTTGTGGATAGCACTCAGACGTGCAGGCTGGACAGTTTCCAAAAGAGCTCAGGTGAACAAGGTCCTACCTCTGCAAAGCCCTAAGTAGGAACAAGTGTGTACTGCTCTTATCATTGGGCCTGCATTTATTTCATGACAAAATCTGGTATGAGCAGATAATTTTGAGATATTAGTTATTTAGGTGACATAAGTTTTGAAGCTTTGTTTTTTAAAGTACTTAACACATATGCACCAGGCCCCTCAAGGGGGAGGACAGAGCCTTGGGTGAGAAGAAAAGGGTTAGGCCAGGCCCTGTGCCCCTTAGGACCTCACACACTGGTGCGGCATTCCAAGGTGTTATGAAGTTTTGTTTGTCGAGGTAGGAGGATCAAATATATTTTATTTAACACCTTTTCAGCTTGACTTCCAACTTCTAGATATTTAGACATATGATCTTCCATTTTCACCCTTGCCTCTAACCTTTGAAATTTTAGGGGTGAGCCTGGTACAATAAAAAGTTTGTTTAGGTCGGGCTTGGTAGCTCACGACTGTAATCCCAGGACTTTGGGAGGCTGAGGTGGGAGGATCACCTAAGACCAGGAGTTCAAGACCAGCCTGGGCAACATGGTAAAACCCTGTCTCTACAAAAAACACAAAAAGTTAGCTGGGCATGGTGCACACATCTGTAGTCCCAGGTATCCAGGAGACTGAGGTGGGAGAATCACCTGAGCCGGAGAGTTCAAGGCTGCAGGGAGCCGTGATAGCACCATTGCACTGCAGTCTGTCAACAGAGTGACATGGTCTCAAAAAAAAAAAAAAAAGTTTGTTTAGTTTTGTTTCACTAAGTGAAACAACTAGAACATCCCTTGAATAAATATTTCGTAAAATAACAGCTTAGTCAGTCATGCCAAGTAAACTTGTAACTTGTTTTAAATGTTTTTTGAGAGGATTGAGAAACTGAAATGTCTGACATTTACTTTTACCACTAGAACTTTTTATCCTATTTTATAGTGGGATACAAATCATCCCACTATAATAGAGAATATTTTACTGCTCTAATTCATTTAGTTTCAAAGAACACATTTTAACATAACAATGTTATAGTATATTACATATTACAAAGAAAAAAATTATCATTATTTTACCATAGGATAATAAATGTCTCGTTGCCTTTTTTTTCCTAATAGCATTCCTGGTTCTTCTTTGCAATTATCCTAAAATCGATGGCACAGCACTTGATTGAAACAAATAAAATCCAGGTAAGAACATCAGTAATATAATATTATAATATGTTTACAATATTATCCAACAATTGCACTAATGATTATGCTGTCATTAGTTCCATTTTTACTTGCTTTATAAACCTTAGCAATTTACAATAATTACTTTATAAGTAGGAGAAATGATTGTGTACATCTGCACAGGCCCTTCAGAAGCAGATACCAAGACAATATTGGAAATGCAAAAGATGTATTGGAGGGAAGTAACTATAAAGGATAAAAGGAACAGGAAAAAGAAATGGGAAGGTCTGATGCCTGTAAATGAAAAGAGGGAAGGAAGGAGGGTTGGCTAGGAAGAGTCTCACAGTGATAAGGTTTTAGCTGGGCTAATGGGAAGTCTGAGAGCAAAGAGTTGTCGTTAGAGGAACCCTGCACTGGGGAGGCCATCTGACTCTAGGACCTCTGCAAGCTAAGTCATTGACTGGGAGCAGCCTGGGGAAAGGGTAGCCTTGGCATGAATGCTGGAGCAGATCCCAAGATACAGCAGCTCTTTATATTCCTCCACTAGATTCTGTCTTGAAGAAACATTTGAGCAATGCACATTCCTGGCTGCCACAGTCCAAGTTTGCATGACATATTGTACATGTTCATGAATCTGCTTCCCCACAGTTCCCATGGGCCTCTCCTCCTGAAAGGAAGGAAGCTTAGAAGAGGGACCCTGATGGAATTAACTAAAGCCCCTGCCATGGCTTTTCAGGAGCCTACGTATTACTCATCATCTCCCATCACAACCCTCCATTCTAGATCCCTCTCACCCTAGCTAGCAGCTCCAAAGGTCTTGGTGACTCACCTGGTGATGTAACCCAAACCCTCATTCTAGAGTGGTCTTGGCCTCAGGTCATCATACTGTACTCACACCAGAGTTGGTACATGTGGCCATTCACAGTTACAATGGAGTGAGGAAGACCAAGAAGCAGCCAAGTAGATCACCTGAGTTCCACACACATTTCTCTCAGCCCCCATTGTGAGTAAGGTCAAGGGAAGACCTTTGGCATTGCCCTTGCCCCACATGGAGAGTAAATCAGAACAATGCTGCATGAGGTGGGGTGGTGGTGTACAGTGATGTTGTTTTGATTTACTCTTTTGGTGGGGGAGAAGCAGCGTCAGAAGCTTCCACCTGGCCTCTCCCTCTAGGTTACCTCCACAGACCAAGCACCCCATGGAAGGTTACTCCAAATGCCAATTTTACTAATACAAATTATACATTTGGGACCAGTTACATGACTATTGGGGGAGATCTTTGAACCCAATGGATCTACTGTTAACAGAACTTTAGTCAGGACTCCACTTTTAATCCCTGTAAGTGCCCACTCTATCAGGGTGATGCTTTTCATTTCTGGATATCAGTGTCAACTCAGATCCTGTGTCCAACAGTCCTTGAACTGTATTCCCTTCTTCTCAGTGTATCGTAGCCTGAGTAAATGGCTACAGGGCCCTTTGGAGAAGAACTGATAGACTCATTACACTACGTACCTACTGCATTGTTGCAGCAGGGGCTTTCCTTTAGGGACTCCATCACCTCTTCAGTCAATGTGTACCAGATCTGAATTGTGACTCAGGTCCAGGAACAGAGAAAGGAACCATGACTATTCATTAGAATGAACATCCTCATCTTCCAGTTGCCCATTCTTGCCTTCTTTGTTAATATGATGTACCACCATTGCTGGTTGCTGTCTGTTTTGTCCCTAGGAGTTCCAGGTATCATTAACCAGCTCTACAACTCCCTGAGAGTTGGTCCCTCTTGGCTTCCCCACCAGTCTTGCCATTTGTCATGATACTCACAGCCTCCTGGCTCCTAAGATTAAGCGTAGCACATGGCCTCTGTTGTTTTGGTGATCCCTGATCCCCATGGCTGCTCATGAGCCAACGCTGTGACTGCTGCTCCTGCCAACAGATGGGAAACGCCCCTGACTTTCTTAACGATATTGGTCCCCAGCACCTTCTTGATGGCCGTGGTGCATGCTGTCTTCTGGGCCTGCCTGGGGAACTTGATACGCTGGTGGATCTTCTGGTCTCAATTAATATCCATTCCCACATATCCATCTCTCTCCACCTCTTTATTTTTTCCTCTATCCTCTGCCAGGACAACCAGACATTTCCACTTCGCTTAAAGTAGGCCATCTCTGGATTCTCAGAGCAACCCTAGCAGGGAGTTGCTCATCCCGTGAGTCCTTATTTAATCCCGTGTTCTGAAAAAGCACCTCCATGTCAATGCATTCTAAGTTACCTGCCCTTACTTTCTGGCCCACATCCTCAATGTCCAATTGCAGAGGTTCTGCCCTACCTCCTGGTGGTACATGCTAGCTAATTTTTATAGCCCCTTTGGGTGTATTCTCTTTCTTGCTTTTTTTTAGGACCAGCAAGCCCCCAGCTGGGTTAAGCTAGGATTTAACCTCCAGGTATTGTCCTGATCACCAGAAGGAGAGGCGGGACAGCTCCTCAAGGGTTTGCCTGATTGCTAGCAGGGAGAAGCCTCTGCAATATCATCTTGCATGGGAGGAGTGCTGACACTTAATGGGGAGGAATTAAACTTCTGCCAGCACTAAGGCTTCAGGGAAGTATGCAGATCCACTTCCTCAGAGTCATCCATCCAGAGGTCCTCATCCACGCTCTAGGCCCCAGGTCTTTCTAACCAAGGCCTTGATCTTAGCATGACAGAAATGCCTTGCTGGACCTTTAATTGTCTGTAGAGTTCCATAACTCTTAACTCGTAAATCCCGTGTTTGCTTTTCTGCTGTATCTGCTTTCCACTTCTGGAGATGAGAACCTCCCACCTGGGAGGGAGAGAAAATCTAACACAAAGATAAAAATGGTTCGCATCTCACTGTCATTAAGCTCTACTGGGGTCAGGAAACCTCACTGTTGAAATTCCTGCTCTGTCACTAACTTGTTAGCTGATGAAAATGACGCTTCACATCTCAGTGCCTGTTTTCTCATCTGTAAGAAGAGTGGATTGGACTAAAATTCTCTTCTAGTTCCTACCAATATGCATCTGCTTGTAGAGACAGGTCACAAAACACACCTGTGAGCAGCCTAAGAATAAATGAACTGATAATAGCCAGCATGATTGTGTCCAGCAGTTTGTCTTCCCCGATAGAGGTATGCTTTTCATGACCCCCTTCAGTGGTAACCCTCACACCCTAGTCTTCTTTCAGGAGCGCTGCACCTTTCACTCTCTAACCATCTCTCATCATCACAGTGGGAAAAGACCTGATATCATCTTTTTTCTTTTTTTTTTTTTTTTCAAGACCGAGTTTTACTCTGTTGCTCACACTGGAGTGCAGTGGCA
>NW_012105020.1:277762-332763 GCF_000951045.1 Mandrillus leucophaeus
GAACCCAGGAGGCGGAGGTTATAGTAAGCTGAGATCACACCATTGCACTCCAGTCTGGGTGACACAGAAAGATCCTGTCTCAGAAAAAAAAAAAAGGCAGAGTGTGGGTTGCAAGAACTCAGCTGTCTCAAACATTCTCTTCATATGCAGGAGTCCAAACAGGAGGGACGGATTTCCGGACCTGAAATGGTCTTTTGGGATCCATAGAGCTTTATTCAGTGGATGTAATGTCATCTCACAGCCAAGCCCTTC
The DNA here is from genome assembly GCF_000951045.1 of Mandrillus leucophaeus. Taxonomy (NCBI): domain Eukaryota; kingdom Metazoa; phylum Chordata; class Mammalia; order Primates; family Cercopithecidae; genus Mandrillus; species Mandrillus leucophaeus. The sequence goes on from NW_012105020.1 coordinate 278,015, forward strand.
TTTATCTTGACTTGTGAGGCTCCACTGGTGCCTCTTAACTGTGTCTTATACTAGGACCAGGGAGTTAAAACTAGCTGGGACTCACCATGTATCAGAGGACATTTCAAACCAGTATCTGTACTCATTCAGTTATTCATTTATTAATTTCTTAGAGTTGTTTATTGGGAGAATTCCTAGTTGTAAAAAAATCAAAATAATTTATTTTAAAATGAAATAGAGAACTACATGTCCAAAATATCTAGAATAATGTTCATTAAACCATTAATAGTAGCTATTCCCTGAGAGGGAAGGAGGGAAAGAAAGATGTGAGAGGTCATAGAAAAGGTTCACGTTTTACTTTGTACATTGCTACATTGTTTCGATAGTTTGCAATTAATATTTATGACTGACTTTTTTATAAGGTGAAAATTTAATTGACCAAAATTGAAGGAAACATTAAATAAAAATGATGGAAATCATGACCTTGAAATTAAAAGGCTTCTATTTTATTATTGTTTTCAAGTTTTCAAAAGGATTCTTTTAATTTGATGACCTATAAAATAAAGTAAATCTTTCAATTGATATTTCCTCGGCTTAATATTTCACATGCCACATTATAAAGAAATAATCCATTCTTTCCTTAGCTTCCCCGGCCTCAGAGATTTCCTGAATCTTATCAAAATGAATTGGACAATCTTGTCATGGTCCTATCCGACCATGTGATTTGGAAATACAAGGATGCACTTGAAGAAACGAGAAGAGCAAACCACAGCGTTGCCAGATTTCTCAAGGTACAGTTATATGAGATCACAGTTCTATTCAAGGCCCTGTGTTGGTGGATGCAAGATAGTCTAAACGTTCATCAGTTCACATCTTCATGTATGATGAAAAATCAAAACTAGCACTGTTAGATGAAAACTTTCATTTATACATCTTTCCTGCTTGAAATACTTTTTAATTTTTTTTTTTTCCAATTTGAAGTCTTATTGAATAAAGACTAAGGTTAGAGGGCCGGGAGCGATGGCCCACGCTTGTAATCCCGGCACTTTGGGAGGCCGAGGCGGGTGGATCATGAGGTCAAGAGATAGAGACCATCCTGACCAACATGGTGAAACCCCGTGTCTACTAAAAATACAAAACTTAGCTGGGCGTGGTGGCGCGTGCCTGTAGTCCCAGCTACTCGGGAGGCTGAGGCAGGAGAATCACTTGAATCTGGGAGGCGGAAGTTTCAGTGAGCTGAGATCACAACACTGAACTCTAGTCTGGTGACAGAGTGAGACTCCGTCTCACAGAAAAAAAAAAAAAAAGAAAGAAAACTAAGATTAGAGCAAAGTATCCATTTGAGTGTCAAAAACAAATGATTTAGAAGTCAAATCATAGTACTTCTAAATATATTTGAAGAGAAAAAATGAATTTTTTAAAAGGGAAGCTGCATTACAGTAATATTCTCTCGGGTATTTCTGCCCTTGAAAGTGATGTTATAATGGCTTTAGGTCTGACAGTGATACCAAATAGCCACTTTGGGAAAACTTTCAGGAATTTAGCATTTTTGTTTATTATCTCCAGACTCTTTTTTTTTCTTTCTTTCTTTTTGAGACAGGATCTCACTCTGTCACCCAAACTGGAGCACAGTGGCGTGATCACAGCTCCCTGCAGCCTCAATCTCCCTGGGCTCAGGCGATCCTCCCACCTCAGCCTCTCGAGTAGCTAGGACCACAGACACACACCACCAAACCTAGCTAATTGTTGTATTTTTTGTGGAGACGGGGTTTTGCCAAGTAGCACAGGCTGGTTTCAAACTCCTGAGCTCAAGCGACTGGCCTCCCAAAGTGCTGGGATGACAGGTGTGAGCCACCAAGCTTGACCCAGGCTGTTTTTTACATTATGAAAAGATCACACTGATCCCATGAAAGAAAAATTATCAAGTAAAGTATTGAGCAACTACTTTCTAAACTGGATATGTATGGAAATTAGTTATATTTCATTGGGTTACAACCATTTATATTGAGCTGAGAGGAAGGAAATGCAAAGTCAAAGAAAAAACTAAGATACATAATTACAGTATACCATTTAACAGATGATGCATGCAGTCAGAAAGACAATAGTTTTCTGTGCCTCCTTCTTTTGTCTAACTCTTGACTACTGTAACCTTTATGAAGTCATCTGACTTGTTTCTTAATGGTAGTCACCGGAACTTATGGGTGGGTGTGAGAGGGTATAAATAAATGCTAATAATATACAGTTAAAAGCCTATAGAAGTAGAAAATGAGCCCAGCTTGTCAGTGGAGAGCTTTAATCCAGCCTAATTTCTTTTTTAATGTGTTAAAAACTATTTCAAATTATACACTATATGTGTTCTTACCCTGAATTTATTTTTTTCTTTAAGGTTTTTGTCTCTGATTTTAACTTTTTCCTTGCTTCCAGAAAGAGACAAGAATGATAAGTGTTAAAGGGTTGAAAAGTTTACAGGGGGGAGGAATTACTGTAGTTTTCTACCACGTTTTAAGACCTATGGGAATAAGGTTTATTGCTATGCTAGTTGTTTACTAGGAAACTTAGAAAGAATTCTATACAGTTCAGTTTGCAAATAAAATATATTGCAAGAAACATCTGAAATATTCTTCCCTAAACTATAAAACAATGACAGAGAAGCAAGTCTCTAAAAAAGGGAAGAGACCCCATAGTTGCCCTCCTTATTACTAATTTGAAGTTTTAATGGCATTTATTTGACCCATAAAGTTAAAACAAAATTGGAACACTTATTAGATGAATCATTTGAACTAGGAGAGAAAAAAAGAAAGGAAAAGAAAGTGAATTTTGAAAATGTAAAACTGAACGTAGTCATTTGGTGCAAGTCCAATACGTTTGAATTTTCAGCTGCTCAACACAGCCCACTCCCAGTGCTGAAGTCATAAATCTCTTATATTTCCAGCAAACAGTAGTTGTTTGCTCAATTGGGGCTTCAAATGACTGCTACCTCTTTTTGTTACTGAAGTCTACATTAGGCAGTCAACTACTGTGAATTAGTCAACGTTGGAATTTAACAATTAAAATATTATTGTCACTCCACGGGTTGCTCAAAATTGGTCTCCAAGAATCAAGAAGAACCTCTGGGAACCAGTGTGTGGGCATGTAAAAATGTTCTATGTTAAAAGGTAGCCTCCCTTAGCCCACATTATGGGAAAGTAATATTTTTTCAGCAATTATGCCAAACAGCTGGTACATTTCTCAACTATTCTCTCAGTGAAGTAGATAGGATTCAAATGAATGCAGCTTTTGTCATTTTTCTTTTTGCCACCCACCTGGGTCACAGCTCTACTTATCTGAACATACCTATTTAGACACTCTCTTTATGAAGCACAATACCAAGATGGGAGCAAAGACGGATTCATTCTGATTTCTATTTTCCTGATTGGATAGCCGTATCTTTTAGCCCTTTCGCCTGACTAACCACTGCTTTGTTTCAATGAGCTTTTGAAAACCATTTGGAAATCACCTAATATTAGAGAGAGACTTGGTTTGTTAGAAAAATATGTTTAAAGAAACATCTGTGGTATTTCTCTCTAAATACCAGATAAGGATGGATAAGCAAGTCTCTAAAAAGGGAAAACCCTTCACATCTCCTCTACTTGGCTTAAATATCCTGTGCTTTTGGAACAAATGAATGTTTTCCATAGAGCTCCTCTGTGCAAAATTTGCTGCTGGTGGCACATGAGCTAAAGGTCTAACACGCAGGCAAAGGAAACGCGTCCAAGGTGAAAAAGAAAATGGGGTGGGGGAGGCAGTGGTTTTGTAAATTATGTAAGGAAAGGACAAGACATTCATGTGGTTTGTTTTGAAATGTGAAGGTTCATAACTCATCTCCCAACCAATTGTGAAGTAAAATTCTCATTGCTCTCACAGTTGGTGAAATAAAATAAATAAATTTTTTATCATCACATATTTTAACAGATAATTTAGAATATTTGGTCCTTAGTTTATTCAACCAAACTGTGAAAAAAGTTTGGTAGGGTATAAGTTATCCTCTAAATTAAGAGTCTGCACACTTTTTATGTAAAGAGCCAAATACTAAATATTTTCAGCTTTGTAGGCCATACAGTCTCTGCCACAACTACCCAACTCTGCAACTGCAGCACAAAAACAGTAATTCGCCATACACAATATGTAAAGGACTGAGTGTGACTGTGTTCCAGTAAAACTTTTATTTAAAAAAAGAATGGCAGTGGGCCAGATTTGGCCCATGGGGCATAGTTTACCAAAACCTGCTACAATTTATTTTCTATTAATATAAAAGATGAATATAAATTATCTTAAAATGAAATGAGAGAGGCCCCTCCAGGCCTCAGCCATAAGCAAGAGAGCCACTGCCCCTGGGGGTCAAGAAGATGCTAAAACAGATCAGATTCAGGGGGCCCAGGGCAAGAGGGACACACTACACTTGGTGAAGCCAGACCTGAGGGAGGGCTTTTTGCAGGAAGACAGCTGACTCTGGAGACCTTTCACCCTAGGAATGACCCCCTTTCACCCTCACTGCCCCTTGGAAAGAGGATGCCAAGCTGACCACATAGAAGGTCTTTCTTCACAGTCAAGAAACCTCAAGTTGATTCTTCTACTCCCCAGCACCACTTTCTCCCCACAATCCCCATTTATGAGTGCTGGAGACAGGTCTCCTTCAACGTTCACAGGTCTTATCTGCAGAGTAGCCGCCATAGTCTCTGGGATGTAGCAGTCACCATCCCTACTCTGGACTAGTTCAAAGACGGGACTCACCAGTCCCTCCTTCATGCAATCAAACAGCCCTGCATCTCTGCCAAAGACTTCCCCAGGGCTCCTTTCTCCTTCTCTTTCTTGGGAAGTTTCTGGAGCATAGAGATGTGCTGGGTGGTCTTCCTCTCCTCTGTAAGATGAGGCAGGGCCCCTGATATTCCAAGGGTGGCCAGGTTGGGACTTCCTCCTGCAAATGGAGAGCCTGGGAGACAGGAGCCAGCTCAGTGCAGAAGGCACCAAAGCCCCTTTCCTTCCCCCTCCCCATTTGGCTCTGTCTTTTTAGGCTATGATTATACTGTGGTGTCTACCTCTCTCCCACTATTCTATTGAGACGTGTGAGGACTCGGAAGCCATTAACTTTTTACTGAATGAAGAATTATTGAAAGAACTAAAATTTATATTTAAAATGAAAATATAGATGAGGCCATGTACTAACACAGTCATGAATAGGTACATTTAAAAATTCAAAAGAAAGTAAAGAAAAATTGAAAGGAAAAACAAAACAACAATATAACTGACCTAACAATTCGAAGAACAACTTTGGAGAAAATAGCTCTTGTTTACACACAGGTGTATTTCAAGAGGAGACTTTTCACTTGGTCCACTCTCCATTAGCAAGATTTTATGTGTAGTCCTGTCTGAGAAAAGAGAGTTGTGAGTAAAACTGAGGAGAGATTCCAAGAAATGCAAAACCACTTTAATGGACCATCCTGGACTCTTTGGACAAGAAAGAAGCACTCCACACTAGCTGTGGAATTTTCCCAAGCAGCATGTTGACTCACACCCACGTGGGTGAATAGAATGAGACTCACACACCAGGTGATGAGCTGCAGATCCACTGTGGGAGACACCTGCTCTAGTGCCTCCCCAGATCCTACATTGGGAACTATGGTCCCTTCCTCCTGCTCCACACTTTGCCTATGCAGTCTTTGGCCACGGTAGCTTGGTTACTGGTTACATGACCATCCATCTTTTAGAGAGACAGCAAGTGCTCCTCCAAGCCTACTTACTGTTTAAGACTCTCCTTGATATAGTAAAGAGAAATTTGACCACAGAATAAGACAGGTAGTGAGCAGCTCACTGATAGAAATCTTAGGATCTCCTTCCTTCAGCCTTCAAATGCAAGCTTCCTCAGCTGATAAGGAGAGGAGCTACTCTGTTGAAAGGGCCCAGTGAGATTTAAAAGGCTTTCCTGACCCATCTCTACCACTCCTCATTATGACCCAGTGTATACAGGAGAAAATCTACAACCCCAGAAGTGTGAAATAGAATTACTGAAAGAAAATAATAAAATGTAACTAAGTGGTTAAAAAAGCAGACAACTGAAAGCTAAAGCTTTCTGTATAAAAAAGAAGGGGCTATAATATTTCATTGCAAAGCTCCAGTGACATTTTATAAAATCAATAAATCTAGATTTGTAGTTTTCTGATTAATATTTTTCTTTCAATTTTTGTTTTCTTCTGAATTTTTTAATGTGTCTATTCTGTTAGTATATTGCCTCATTTCATTTTCATTTTTAATATAAATTTTAGTTATTTTAGTTGCCATATGTGGATGACTGCTTAAACATATTTAGGAGATTTCTAAAATACCTAATTATACAACACATTTAGTTCAGTGTTATTTTACCTCAATATATTTAATCATATTTTCTAAAATCTTTAATAGATTCTTCAAGTAAAAGTTTTTGAATTTAGAATTTATCTATTTTAGCGTTGCTTTACGTTTATGGACCGAGGATATGTGTTTAAGATGGTCAACAATTACATCAGCATGTTCTCCTCCGGTGACCTCAAGGTAAGAACCATGTACAGGAGTGATCGTTTTCTAAACTATGGCATTGTAAATAAATAAAGTAGTCTCTGTCGATACCTGCTTAAGTCATTAACCTATCCATTCTCTGTATCAGAAAGTGATTTCTACGCTAAGGAGAGGTAGCCTTTTAATGGTTCATCTGCTGAGTATGCTACCAAGTCCTCCCTTAATGCGGACAAAGGAGAGTGGAATGAAAGTGTTTACATTTCATTTCTATTTCCTGTGGGTGGTGAAGAGAATGGCTCTTTGTAGCTACAATTCCTACAGACCAGTTTGCCCTAGACTGGCTTGGTTTTAGCACTGAAAGTCCTACTTCCCTGGAAACCTTTAAGTCCTGGGCAAAATGGGACAGTTGAATGCCCTACCCAAATAGGGGTATATGTTGGGGAGATGTAAAGAGAACTCTAGAGCAGTGGTTCCTAGACCAGAGAGGTAGCATCACTTGGGAACTGAACTGCTGGTAATGGAGCCCAGAAGTCTGTTTTAACAGGACCTCTAGGTGATTCTTGTGCACTCTCAGGTTTGAGAACCACTGAGCTATGGTTATGACATATGCTGGAGAGAACTTAGACTGGAAATGGGCCAGATGATGATAGTTGGATCAATTACTGTTCTTTGGGTTGCAAGCAACAGAAACTGACTCCAATTTGAGCAAAAGGGAATTGACTGGGAAGGTATTGGGAGTAAATAGCATTGATGAAGCAGCTGCAGAAGCAGGCTTTGAAAAGAGCAGGGGCCAAGCCTTTTCAAGCACAAGGAATACAGTCATGCGTCACTTAATGACAGAGACACGTACTGAGAAAATCATTGTTAGGCAATTTCATCACTGTGTGATTATCACTGAGTGTACTTACACAAACCCAGCTGGTATATATCCTACTCCATTATATAGCTCTGTTCTCATTGTATGGGACCACCATTGTATATATGGTCTGTCTTTCACCAAAATGTTATGTGGGGCCTGACAATAATTGCAAATGAAGAACCATTTGGCCAGGGTGCTGCTGCATCTGCTTAAATGAATCAACTGAAGCCATTTTCTCCCCCCAACACTGCTTCAGATTTACCTTCCATAGAGGAAGTGTGGGAGCAGCCTGCTTTGGGTCACATGCTTGCCTCTTTAGGAGGGAAGACAGGGCATATGAATTAATAATTCTCTGTTATCCTTTACCCACTGTGAAGGAGGCCAGTCCTCAAGGGGAAAGTATCTAGGTATTTGAAAAGAACAACAGATTTAGACCAGCCAAAAATAAATAATGAGATTCTTACAGCCTTTCATGTCATGCTTAGGTGCTTAAATATTATTTTTGGGAGATGGGGTGCAGTGGAGATTTACTTTTGACTGGAGTTACATGATTTTATGTCATTTGGTTTTGAAAATCCAATTCTCCCTCTAAATATTTTTTTGAAAGTATATTCATTTGTGCTCCTCTCATGCATGAAATTTGCAGAATATCCATTTAATTGCATCAGACCTAAATTATATATTTTCAAAGACCAAACAGAATGTTCCCAGTGTAAAATAGTTAAAATATAATAATGCTCCTGTTCACTTTGATGTACAAACGTTTAAGTCAAATACTATCCTTTTTGAAATGGCAGCATTTTAATTTATTAACTAAAGTTGCCACAAGATATAATTCTAAAATATCTGAGTAAATGGGATATATTTTATTTTGTGAGCTGAGATTAGTGAATATAATGATGATCATTGAACTTAATCTTAAAACATGGTTACTTAGTATGCATAAGAGTGAAAATAGAGCAGTTAGGAACATGCTAATTTTTCCTACTGATGTGGCTTTTCTTGACTTCTGTGTTACAGTAGACTTTGACCGTGCCTGGACTCCATTTATCTCTGTCTAACTCAAACATTATTGGAAAGACAGACTTATTTCCAAGGGCAGGGAGGAAAGAGGAATTAAATAATGTATTATGAGAACATGTAGCATACAGAGTTTCACTCTAATTTTATGTGATACACACCATTGTCTTCCTTAGCTCTGGATGGTAGGAGCTCATTGTAGAGGTCTGTTTCATTATCTGAGTGTAGTCTTTGAGAGAATTCTGTGCATGTGTTACAGCAGAAATTTTTTTCAGAATAAATATGTCATGGTACATGCTAAAAGAAGCTACAAAATACGACTCAGTAGGATCTTATCTCATAGAAGCTACACGTAGGTTACAAATGGGATTATCTCCTGAGGAGGCTGTGACCAGTTTCCAAAAGTAGGGAGCTTAACTACAGTTCAGAGGGGACAAAATCCTTTCAACCTAATTACCTAGTGGTCCCACAAGTGTACGGTAAACACTTTTTCTTTTTAGGGATAAGATTCAAGTGCAGATTTTGTTTGTTTGTTTGTTTTTATTCAGTTTCTTGGTCTGTAAGTCATAGTCATTTAGTTTGCCTCTCTTTCAGACCTTGTGTCAGTATAAATTTGATTTTCTTCAAGAAGTATGTCAACATGAACACTTTATTCCTTTGTGTCTGCCCATAAGATCAGCAAACATTCCAGGTAATAAGATTTCCAGAATTTTCATCAGTTCCTGCAAAGTGAATGCTTTTGTTTGTTCATTTTACCTTTTGTTTATTATTATTTTCCTGTTTCCTCAGTCATAATTTTGTTTGAAGCTGTCACATGGGTATCAGACCCAGGTAATCAGAATTAAATTAAAATGCAAAAGAAGTTGTTGGCATGTGGTGATGAATGCAGCTTCATATTCCTCAATTTTTTTGTGTTTCCCTTTTTATTAAAGAGAAGGCCAACAAAATTATAAACCTGATGATTGTAAATCAAATAATTTGAACCTAGAGGCACCCTGCTGGCTCCAAAAGACAGCTTTCCTTTGATTTTGAGACATAAAATTATAGGGAGAAGTACTATATATATAACTTACAAATATTATATATAAAAATACATATGTGTTATGGCAGAGAGTATTACCCATGTAGACATCAAAAACTAACCAAACATCAAGATGCAAATAAAATAAAAAAATTATTTCGGAGCATGAAATACTTTATTACCAAGCAAAGAGTAAACTATTTATGAGGTACAGTTTTTTTCTGGGGGTGGAGGTTGTTTTGTTTTTGAGACAGAGTCTCACTCTGTCACCCAGGCTGGGAGTGCAGTGGCGTGATCTTGGCTCACTGCAACCTCTGTCTCCCAGGTTTGAGCGATTCTCCCACCTCAGCCTCCTGAGTAGCTCAGACTACAGGGGTGTGCCACCTCACCTGGCTAATTTTGGTATGTTTAGTAGACAGGAGGTTTCACCATGTTGGCCAGGCTGGTCTCCAACTCCTGACCTCAGGTGATCCGCCTACCTCAGTCTCTCAAAGTGCTGGGATTACAGGTGTGAGCCACCACGCCCAGCCGAGAGGCATATTTGCTTTGATATTCACAAACGCAAGCACTAAGATTTGTAGAGAGCCTCCTTATACTTCCTTAACCTATTAGCTTACACTAGTATTCTGGAGGGAAAATTACATTATCAAGCCTATAAAAGTTTTGCCATTTTAATCTTAAATATAATCTATATAATATTATTCCAATTTTTTCTAATTTATGAAGCATATTTCATAGAAATAGGGTAGAAATGGTATATTAGATAATAATGCTTTAAGGTTTTTACTTTGTTCTGAATTTATTTTTGTTTTATAAATTAGTGACAAGTTATTATTGGTTAGCCAGGCTGATTGAGATAGTCAAGATGACCAAATCTTTATTTGGTCATTTTTATTTCAATTGCTTATTGTGTTAGTCCATTGTCACACTGCTATAAAGAAATACCTAAGACTGGGTAATTTATGAAGAAAAGAGGTTGAATTGACTCACAGTGCCATATGACTGGGGAGCCCTCAGGAAACTTACAATCAAGGCAGAAGGTGAAGGGGAAGTAAGGACCTTCTTCATATGGTGGCAGGAGAGAGAAAGGGAGAGAGCAGGAAGTGCCACACTTTAAAACCATCGGCTCTCAAGAGAACTCACTTACTGTCATGAGAACAGCATGGGGGAAACTGTCTCCATGATCCAATCACCTCCCACCAGGTACCTCCCGTAACACGTGTGGATTACAATTCAAGATGAAATTTGGGTGAGAGCAGAGAGTCAAACTATATTACTTACTACTAGTCAGTAGCTCAGAGAAAATCCTGATAGTCTCTTTGTAGATCTGATACTATAAATAATGAACATAAAAATATGTTTCATAGCAGGCAAAGTTCTGATAGAAAAATAGATGCTCAAGTAGAAGGCTAACAATTAGAATAATTCTGCTCATGACTCTTTTTTAAGAAAACAAATAGGCTGGGTGTGATGGCTCATGCCTGTCATCCCAGCACTTTGGGAGGTCGAGGCAGGCAGATCACCTGAGGTCAGGAGTTTGAGATCAGCCTGGCCAACATGGCAAAACCCCGTCTCTACTAAAAATACAAAAATCAGCCAGGCGCAGTGGTGGGCACCTGTAATCCCAGCTACTTGGGAGACTGAGGCAGGAGAATCGCTTGAATCCGGGAGGCGGAGGTTGCAGCCAGCCAAGATCGTGCTACTGCACTCCAGCCTGAGCGACAGAGCCAGACTCTGTCTCAAAAAAAAAAAAAAAAAGGAAACAAATAACCTAAGACGTTCTCCTTGAAAATTGGCAATACTGAAGACTCACATTTTTAAATAATATAGTTTAATTGTTCAGTATAAACTACACATAATGAATCCATATGTATCTGAGTATGTATATGTATATATCTGAACTTTTTATTTATATTAAATTCAGATCCCTTGACACCTTCAGAATCAACTCAAGAGTTACATGCATCAGGTAAGTGATTATTACCTTATCTAAGCATCAGTAACCACCTAGTAATCCAGTAATATTGACAACTATAAATACTATAAATTTCCAGCTTCTGGGTGCTCATAAGTATTCATATATTTAATATCATATAATAAAAATATTCAAAAAGTTGACTGAATTGTTTTCTTGTCACAGATAGCTTAATGATTGCCTAATTTCAATTCTTTCATATTTTATTCTCCAGAGGTTGGAAATATTTTTTAATTTCCCAAAGCATTTGAAATTTCCTTAATTTGTATCAAAAATGAAATTCTCAGATATATATAACAACATGTTTGTTCAATGTAACTGACTTTATTTGATACGTGTCTTTTCCTAAACCACAACCTGGTCTGATCAATCTTGTTAAGACAGAGGATATTAGTATAAGTTTATTTCATCTGAAATAGGTTAGTAACTTAAAATGGTCTAGGCAAACCTTTTCTGTAGTCATAGATGGGAGTTTAAAAGTTGTGTTCTATTCCTGGATCTTCAGTATTACAATGTCACTGAGAAATTTATTTAACCTGAAGCCCTGTGAATTTCCATATTCAGTAGCTTCTTTATGGACTAAAAAAGTCAGTATGTTTAATTTGCTATTGGTCATCTATGAGCTGGAATATTCTAATAGTTAATTATATTAATCATACCTCCCTTATGGGTTGTCTTGCAGATCAAATAGGATAATGCACATAAAGTGCTTAGCCTAGTGCTAGCAGACAGCAGGTTGTATACATGGGTGCTAGCACTACTGTTTTCCCCCAGCCTTACTGAGGTAAAATTGACAAAAATTGGGCGCGGTGGCTCACGCCTGTAATCTCAACACTTTGGGAGGCCGAGGCAAGCAAATCACTTGAGGCCAGGAGTTCAACATCATCCTGGCTAACATGGCGAAACCCCATCTCTACTAAAAATAGAAAAATCAGCTGGGCGTGGTGGTATACGCCTGTATTCTGAGCTTCTCGGAAGGTTCAGGCACAATAATCATTTGAACCCTGGTAGCAGAGGTTGCAGTGAGCCAAGATCGTGCCACTGCACTCCAGCCTGGGCAACACAGCAAGACTCTGTCTCAAAAAATCATAATAATATTATATATTTAAGGTGGAAAACATGATGTTTTGATATATGTGTGCATTGTGAAATGATTACTACAATCAAGCAAACACCTCATATAGTTTTATGTCTGTACAATTAAAATAATTAAGGTCTACTCACTTAATAGATTTCAAATATACAATATTGTATTATGAATTATTCTTACTATGCTACATATTTGACCTCCACAATTTATTCATCTCATAACTGAAAGTTTGTATCCTTTGACTAAAATCCACCTCCCATTTGTCCCATTCACCAGCCCATGGCAACCATCTTTCTACTCCGTGCTTTTATGAGTTTAACTTCAATAGTTTCATAGAAACTTATGGGAGTACGAGTATAATTTTGTGACATACATAGATTGCATAGTGGTGAAGTCAAGGCTTTTAGGATATCCATCATCCAAATAATGTACTTTGTACCTATTAAGTAGTCTCTTATTGTCCACCAGAGCTTGACTTCTTTAGATTCCACATATTAACTGAGATCATGCAGTATTTGTCATTCTGTGTTTGGCTTATTTTACTTAGCATACTGACTTTTAGGTTCACCTGCATTGTCATAAATGGTGGGATTTTCTTTTTGTCTTTTTTTTTTTTTTTTTTTGAGGCTGAATACTACTCCATCACATGTATATACCATTTTTAATCCATTCATCTATGGATGGTCACCTAGGTTGTTTCCATAGCTTGGCTATTGTGAATAATGCTGCAACATATCTCTTCAACATAATGATCTGAATTCTTTTGGATATACACGCAGAAGTTGGATTGCTAGATCATATGGTAGCTCTAGTTTTACTTTTTTGAGGACCTTCTATACTGTTTTCTATAATGAACGTATTCCACCAACCGTGTACAAGGGTTCCCCTTTCTTTACACCCTCATCAACACTTGTTCTCATTTGACTTTCTGATAATAGCCATCCTAAAAGGTATGAGGTAATAGTGCGTTGTGGTTTTGATTGGCATTTCCCTGATGATCAATGATATTGATATTGAGCACTTTTTCTGTATCTTTTGGCCATTTGTATGTCTTCTTTCAAAAAATGTCTATTCAGATCCTTTGCCCATTTTTGAAACTTGGTGGGGTTTTTGTTTGTTTGTTTGTTGCTATTATGTCGTATGAGTTCCTTGTAGAGTTTGGATATCAGCCCTCATCAGATATGTGGTTTGCAAGCATTTTCTCCCAATCTGTAGTTTGCTTTTTCATTTTGTTGATTGCTTCCTTTGCTGTCCAGAAACTTTTTAATTTTATATAATCCTACTTGCTTATTTTTGCTTTTATTGACTGTGTTGTTGGGGTGATATTCATAAGATCATTGTGAATGCCAGTGTCAAAGAGCTTTCTCCCTATGTTTTCTTGTAGGTGCAAGTACTACTATTAATGGTTACATTTTAAAAACCCTTTGGACAATTTGAATAAATCCACTATTACTGGAAATTTTAACATTCTTTTCTCTATAATCCAGGCTCAAAATTTGGCAGTGCCTTTCTCTCCCCTTGCTCCCTCACATACTTAAGTCAACTTTTCCTAGTGATTTACCACTCAGTTTCTGCTACCCCAGCACAGATATCACGTTGTCACTTGTCCCCTCCCTCCCCCATTGCTACAATGTCCTGTACTGTATCCCTCACCCCACATCTCCCCACAGTCTAATTTATTTACACCCTGCCACACCATATTAATAAGTCAGTAAAGCATGAGCTTTATCAGGGCACTGATCTCAAAGCTGTCCGTGTGTTAACATTTCTTACAGAATTAAATACAAATGGAGAGGGACCTAGATGGCAGCTAAGGAAATTGTACTGTTCTCCATCATCTAGCCCCAGCCTCTCAAGCCTAATTCTCTCACCATTCCTCTTTTAGCCATTGTGCTTATTGATTCCCACATACCCGTGCTCCCCTCCATACCTGCTCCCTTCCGTATCTGTGCTTTCAGAATTCTGTGCCATTGAAAATCCAATGGCTTCTCCCAGCCTCCTGTTCCTTCCACTGCCTCCGTCTGTTCCCATAAAGATCTGCACCTCCAAATTTTAAGTATCCTCAAAGGCTCATCTTGATGGATTCCTACTCATATCCTGATTCCTTCAAGCAGAAAATGTGTTTTCCCCTCTCAGCTCTTGTAATCCTGTAAATATGCTGTATTATGGGATTCAAAAGTTGATGTCATGTGTTAGTTTGTACCCGTATTTGTGTTTGTATACACAGAATAGTCCCCTTACTGAATGCTCCTTGAGGATACAACACACCTCATTTCTGTAGCAAGACTGTATTCCTGAATCCCTCCTAATGGTGGAAGAAGTTGATGGTAGTTGTTTGGTATATCTGTCTCAATTATAAAGTGATCATTTGATTTTCAATAACATGAGTTATTTTCCTTCCTCACAAAGATATGCCTGAATATTCAGTCACAAATGAATTTTGTCGCAAACACTTCTTAATCGGAATTCTGCTCCGAGAAGTTGGCTTTGCCCTGCAGGAAGACCAAGATGTCAGACACTTAGCTTTAGCTGTCCTAAAAAATCTAATGGCTAAGCATTCGTTTGATGATCGATACAGAGAGCCAGTAAGTGATCTTCCTTTCTCCCTTCCCTAAACACCATTTAATGGCTCACTGCATTAAATGCATATGAAACCGACAAGCCTATTGATTTTTATGTGAATCATTTCTTTTGGCTACCTTTTCACCTAGAGAAAGCAGGCCCAGATAGCAAGTTTATACATGCCCCTGTACGGCATGCTTCTGGACAATATGCCAAGGATTTATCTGAAGGACCTGTATCCTTTTACTGTCAACACATCTAATCAGGTACGTTTGCACAATAAGTTGCATTTCGATGTTAATAAGGAATTTGTCTTTTTAAAATTATTTTTTGCCCTGGGTAACCATTTCTTCTCATCTGTGAACATACTAGGCATTGAACACCACTTTCTGCTACGTACTCACATCGATGGGTCATTTGTTCCAGATATGTCCCTTTAGCCTTCCGCCTGATCCACCCTTCAACATTAGGCTTTCATTTCCCTCTGTTCTCTGTATCAGTTTCCAATTCTTTCCAGCTTTTACAGTTTCCTCTGTTGCAATCATGGCCCCTTCCTCAGTGCACACCTTCTCCTACCACGGTCTACATTACTTACATCCCCACCTGGTGTCAGAATAAATAGCCAAGTGCCTTATTTGTAGTCACAACCCAGGAATGACTACAATCCTTCCTCCACGGAGGCACCACAGTGACTACACACAATCCACTAGAGATCTGTTGCCTGTGTTCTAATCTCAGATGAAATAACCCACTGCTGAATCCAGTATCTAATGAAGGTATTACCATCTAGGAGTTAGTAGCTATGCCTATGGATTTTTTTTTTTTTACCTTGTTCAAATCCCAGCAGTATCAGTGACTATCTGGGTGGCTGGAGATAAGTTAGCCAACCTCCTTAAGACTCCATTTCCTTCATTATAATATGGAATAAAATACCTAAATCACAGTGTCTTTATGAGGATTAAATTGTATACTAGAAAACATTTATTATAGAGCCTGGCAAACAATAAATATTTAAAATGTAGTTGTAGGCCAGGTATAGTGACTCACATCTCTAATCCCAGCAACTTTGGGAGGCCAAGATGGGGGGATCACTTAAGGCCAGGAGTTCAAGACCAGCCTGGGAAACACAGCAAGACCCCACCTCTACAAATAAGAAATGTTAAAAATTAGCTGGGCGTGGTAGCACATACCTGTAGTCCCAGCTACTCAGGAGGTTAAGGGCAGGAGGATCCCTTGAGTCCGGAGGTTGAGGCTGCAGTGAGCTATAATCATGCCATTGCACTCTAGCCTGAGTAACAGTAAGTTCCTGCCTCTTAAATAATGAAACAGAATAATTAAAACAAAATAAAATGTAGTTGACAATAATAGTAATGTACATAAGATAACTCACGGTAATAATGATATCCATAATGTGATCCATGAATATATCCATAACCAATCCAGCCATGTGGTCTACATATCTGTATCTAAAAGACTGTTTCTACAACATTGTAAAAAAGTCACATAAATCAAATTATAACTACAAGTATGGTTTTGGCTGTATTTGTTTTCACTGCCTACTTTAGCAGAAAACCTTTGAGGGGATATAAAAGAACAAATTAAATATCACTTAATTGGAAGTGTAATGAAGATGGCATATGTGGGTTAACAATGTTGAAATACCGTGATTCCCATTAATCTTTACTATACTTTGAATACAGGGGTCTAGAGATGATCTAAGCACCAACGGCGGATTTCAAAGCCAGACAGCTATGAAACATGCAAACTCTGTGGATACATCATTTTCTAAAGATGTTTTAAATTCCATAGCAGGTACTTGAGATCTTCTGAGATCACTTATTTTTAACACTCATCCATGTTTACATTGTATATATCATTGTGCTTTTTACTCAGTCCATAATTTATTATGCATAATCTATGTGGCAAAGTATACTACATTTATACAACCAGAGTCTTTTTACATATTTCTTTGAATTCCATCCAGTGACTTCCTCTTCTACTTAGTGTTCATTATTACTTGGCTTGAGGAGCAGCCTACTTAGATGTTATCAAATTACTTTATTCTGGAAACCATCTTTAAGTTTTCACTGCAGACAGCCTTTTAAAATATAATGGATTTTCAACTTCAAGGATTATTTTTAAGAACTGTTTTGGAAATGTCATTTCAATTTCTCATAAACAATCAAAAGTTGAAAACTCCTTCCCAAAAGTATCTTTATGAACTTTTACTAAAGCATTTTTAAAACAAGAGCTATCTTGAATGCCAGTCCCAGGTGCTGTTATGTTGGTCTTTCACAACACTGCTGCCACCTCAGTAATCAACATCTTTTTGGTTCATCATGTGAAGCTTTTGTGTGTGTGTGTGCCCATACATCTCATTCCCATATGTGTGCTGTGGCTTGTGTTTACAGCATTTTCATCAATAGCTATTTCTACAGTAAACCATGCTGACTCCAGAGCATCTTTAGCAAGTCTTGACTCCAATCCAAGTACCAATGAGAAGAGCAGTGAGAAGACGGACAACTGTGAAAAGGTACGGCTTCCCTCTCAAACCTACTGATCATTACAAGGCAGACGTCACTCACTCTCACTCAATCCTGATTGGTTCTTGAATTCCCAGATCCCAAGACCCTTGTCTTTGATTGGCTCAACTCTTCGATTTGACAAGTTAGATCAAGCAGAAACCAGGAGTCTCCTGATGTGTTTTCTTCACATTATGAAAACGATTTCGTACGGTAAATAGAACTCTTTAAAATTAATTTTTTTGAAAAAAGGAAAAACAAAACCTGCAGATTCTCATGCTACGTGGTGTTTCCTTTTAGAGACTCTGATTGCCTACTGGCAGAGAGCTCCCAGTCCAGAGGTGTCCGACTTCTTCAGCATCTTGGAGTAAGTTTTAGAGTTGATGACATAACACTTTTTTCTGGAAATTTCTAAATAGTCCACTATACCAAGTTTCATTCAAGAACCCATATAGTAAGTTATCAATAATAACACATGAACTATTTAAAGAAAATTTAATATTTTTCTTTCAATATACTTAGATGAACAGTTTATATAATGAAAGAATATGAATAATTAGAACGTGGTTTTTTGTTTTTTTTTCGTTTCTAGCGTTTGTCTTCAAAATTTCAGATACCTAGGAAAACGCAACATAATAAGGTAATAATTTTAAATTCCAATAGGTGAATCTGGTCTTTTAAAAAGCATATGACATGTATTAACATATCAGGTTAGAGTTATAAATATACGTTAGAAATCTTAAAATGTAAATAAGGATTGTTAGGTTGACTTCATATTAGACACAGAAGTTTGAAGATTGCCTCATACACATTGTAGATCTAGGAATAGTTCATGTTATCTAGGGAGAAAAGCACAAAAGCACAAATTTTTGAAAGAAAACCACATTTCATGTATCTTCAGAACGAATTTATCATTATATAGATACAACTTGGAAGATACCTATTTCAGAAGACATTTTCAGTAAACTAAAAGAAAAAAGTAATCTGGAATAACTTTGCACTGTCATCATTTTCTTATGAGATAACAATGTTTGAAGCACCTTCACTAAATCCCAATTTCTGATTTCCAAAGGAAAACAGGGTTTTATTTTTGACTAATTCACAGCATGTGAAATATTTCATTGTGCAGTAATCATTTTGTCAGTTGCCATTCATTTTTATATGTAAATTACAAACACTGAGCTATGATTAAAACTTCCATTTTCATTGCAGAAAAATTGCTGCTGCATTTAAATTTGTGCAGTCCACCCAGAACAATGGAACTCTCAAAGGATCCAATCCTTCCTGCCAGACATCAGGTCTCTTGTCACAATGGTAATGTCACATTTGCTTGGTATTTAAAATTATATATAGCTCTGTGTGTGTGTCTGTATATGCACGTCAGAGGACACACGCACACACACACACACACACATATTTCTATTTATATATTCAAACCAAGTGCAGATTTCAAATAACTATGTGTCTATCTAAAGAAACTTCCTAGATACTTTACTGTCTGTCCTACTGGCTGGTAAAGACCAAAGATATATGTGTGCACTTAGAGCACAATCCCTTGCATAGACTGAACATTAATGAGTATTTTCATTTAACGAAACCTGAGACCTAGGCCCAATAAATGCCTCTTTTAATGCTAGCTAATCTTCCAGTGACAAACCAAAATGTGGGATCATGTCTCCCTAGGCTTTTCAGTAATTATAATATTTTTGCAATGTTCTTGAAGCTGAAATTGTTTCTTAAAGGGTCAAAGGCAATGAGGAAGCATGGATAGTCCCATAACCTCACTTTAGATTTCCTAGTCATTACACTGATTTGACTAGCAGATAGGACCTGGAGATCATCCCTCACCAGCCTAACCAATGGGAAACATTTGCCCTGAAATTCTACCTAGAGCTCCTCTGGGTCTCGTAAATGAGAAGTCTTTGCTAAAATTATCCCCACTTTGATTTATTCTTCCCAGAGGTATCATCATAATATATATTATGAATATTTTAGAAAGGATTTTAGAAAGAAATATGAAAGTAATACATAGCAAATAAATCATAAAATAAATTTTGTCTCCCTCCATGGGAATCCTTTGAAATTGCCCCCTTGTGAAAAGTAAATGAAAAAAAAAATGTAATGGACATTTTTTGCAAATAATAACAGAATAGAAGAAAATAAAGAATTAGTTTCCATGTTTAATAATAGTGAGCCACCTGAGGTCACTCAAGTTTTGTAGATGGGTGGTGGGTTAGATTTCAGGCTGCTCCTGAAACATCTGGATGGGTCCTGGCCATTTCTGTCCCTCACATCCTAGAAACCAGGGCTTTTCCTCCACAAGTTCAGTCTGTACTACACTCAAAACCTAGAAATAAGCCAATCCAAATGCCTAAGGCCTACAGCCAAGGAATCACTCACTCTTTTTAGCTGCAGGAATGACCCAGGCTCCCCTGGCTATTGAAAGCCAAAGTCACATCTCCTGGGCCTCCACCCATCCAGGTTTTCGGATTTAGCCAGAACCAAAACAGCCTTTAAGAGTGGGAGAAAGAGTCATTTTTAGGTTAAGGCCTAAAGAAGGAATTAGGAAATACTTCAGGGTATTTCCAAATGCTGCTTGCTTTACATAAGTGTTTTTATAAATAGTTTTTATGACAGCACATATCCCAAGAATTATCAACCTATTTCCTTGGCCAAATGATAAAGTCAGGAGTAGGAAATATTCCCACTGCCACAGTAACACTGGCTTATTTTTCCCAGCTGGAAATGCCATGGGGTGTTGAATGAGTCATTGCAGGCCATTGTCATTGCCCTGGAAGCACAGAGGCACAGAAGTCCTTCAACTACCTAACTCCCACAACCATCACATGTCAGCCCCCTGTGGACATGACACCAATGAAATGACAAATCAACAGGAATGTCCAAATACAAATACCTCGGAAAGCAAGGGTTGTTTTAGAACCCGATTTTACACTTTATCTCTTTTTTTTTTTTTTTTTTTTTTTTTTGAGACGGAGTCTCGCTGTGTCTCCCAGGCTGGAGTGCAGTGGCGTGATCTCGGCTCACTGCAAGCTCTGCTTCCTGGGTTCATGCCATTCTCCCGCCTCAGCCTCCCAAGTAGCTGGAACTACAGGCGCCCGTCACCACACCCAGCTAGTTTTTTGTATTTTTAGTAGAGACGGGGTTTCACCATGTTAGCCAGGATAGTCTCGATCTCCTGACCTCGTGATCCACCCGCCTCGGCCTCCCAAAGTGCTGGGATTACAGGCTTGAGCCACCGCACCCGGCCCTCTTTAAAAATAAGTTGATGCATCTGAGCTATACAATATTGTACCTTTTAATGTCCACCACTGTACCTTCCTGATCAGCCAGTAGCCAACTTAACATTCATAGAATCCCATTATTTCATAAACAACAATGAATATGCTTGAATAGATTTCACTCAAGGATCTGTTATTCTATAGATTATCCTTCTGAACACTATTTTGGCTTAAATGAAATTTCTCCAAAAGTACTTTAAAAAGTCCCTCTCATCATGTCACCTGTAATTAATATTTGTAATAAAAAGTTGCTTTCCAAACTAGTTTTTAATGTTTGACTCAATTTAGAACATTTGAATGAACAAGTATTATTTGGCTGTAACATCCCTAAAATAACTCTAATCACTTTTCTTATTTCATTTTCAGGATGCACTCCACTTCCAGTCATGAAGGCCATAAGCAGCACAGATCACAAACTTTACCTATAATTCGAGGCAAAAATGCACTTTCTAACCCCAAACTCTTACAGATGTTAGACAATACCATGACCAGTAAGTAAACCGAAATAACAGGAACAAGATGGTTACCAGTTTTTCTCTAGGTATGTGTAGGACATGAAATGCACTAAAACCACTGCTTTTAAGGTTTGCTGTAGCTCTGGAAATATTTCTTTTTTTTTTTTTTTTTTTTTTTTTTTGAAGCGGAGTCTCACTCTGTCGCCCAGGCTGGAGTGCAGTGGCGTGATCTCGGCTCACTGCAAGCTCTGCTTCCTGGGTTCATGCCATTCTCCCGCCTCAGCCTCCCAAGTAGCTGGAACTACAGGCGCCCGCCACCTCGCCCGGCTAGTTTTTTGTATTTTTTTAGTAGAGATGGGGTTTCACCGTGTTAGCCAGGATGGTCTTGATCTCCTGACCTCGTGATCCACCCGTCTCGGCCTCCCAAAGTGCTGGGATTACAGGCTTGAGCCACCAGGGAGTGGTTAAAAAAAATGTAGTGCCCGATGGTGAAGAAAGGGGAAAGGCAGAACCCTCAATTATCATATGTTTAGCATAGCTCCCTTGGAAACAAGTGACTTTCAGCATTGTGCAGGTTATGGAGGCTGCTGTCAAACAGATGATTACTGCTTCCTCTGTGGGGAGGGGATAAAGTTGCCAATGTCCCAGAAGCAGCAAGGGTGACATCTTGAACCTAGAGATGGACACACTCCAGCTTGTGAATGAGGGTAAAATGGAGGCCAGCGTTTTGTAAGTATGTAATTTGAGGACTAAACTCTGACCTTTTCTCTTCTCTTGCCCAAATTCTTAAGAGGCCTGGAAAGTCACAACAGTCTCATCAGAGGGGTTTTAGTTAACCCTATATAACACGGCTTACTTTCCAACCTGACTCTGGCATAACATCACATGAGAGATAAAGAAAGAAATCAAAATATTTTACCCCCAAATATGTCTCTCTCTTTTTTTTTTTTTTTTTTTTTTTTTGCCATGTCTTGAAACAGCCTTGCAGAATTGTCTCTTATGGGGAAAAATCTGCATTCTGTAAAGAATCCCCTTTCCCTCTTCAGGTCCTTTTCTTGATCCAGGAGAGAATCAACTGAGAGTCTGGCACCTTTTTCGGTCTGATAAGAAACATTTACAATCTCTTCTCTCTGAAGTCTGCCATCTGGAGGCTTCATCTACATAATAAGAACGTTGGTCTCCACAATCCCTTTTCTTAGTCCAGACATTTCCTTTCTATTGATTCCTGGTTTCTAGATAAACTCTTTCAACCAATCACCAATCAGAAAATCTTTGAATCCACCCATAAGCACCCCTCTCCCCAACTTTCAGTTGTCCTGTCTTTCCAGACCAAACCAATGTACATCTTACATGTATTGATTGATGTCTTATGTGCCCCTAAAACATATAAAACCTAGCTGTAGCCCAAACACCTTGGGCACATGTTCTCAGGGTTTCCTGAGGGCTGTGTCACAGGCCATGGTCACTCATATTTGGCTCACAATAAATCTCTTCAAGTATTTTACAGAATTTGACTCTTTTCATTGACAGATTGTTAGCAATTATGGGCACGTGGCCCACAGTTACTTGTTTGGAGGTATTTGCCTCAATCTATAAATACACTTTGTGACTTTCTGAGGGGACATGAAGACTGTCCACTGAGACTGTATATTTGGTCTACTAGCCCAGAAGCCTAGAACTTGAGACAGCCTGATTATGAAAGAAATATGACCCTGTCTTTGGCCAAATTAATGGAAAATAACTCAGAAACAATGGAAACCCCACAACTGATATATGCAACGGGCACACACACTAAAGACTTTTAATTCAGCCAATGAAGAAACTGAACAAACAAAAGCACTTTAATAATTAATCAAAATGCCAGTAAACTTTGAATATATTGTAATGAAAGGAAATACTTTATAGGGTACAAAGTATTGTCTTAGACTTTTATGCATGTTTTGTTTTTTATTTTATAGGCAACTCCAACGAAATAGACATTGTGCATCACGTAGACACAGAGGCCAATATTGCTACGGAGGTGTGCCTCACTATTCTAGACCTGTTATCGCTCTTCACTCAGACTCATCAGGTGAATATGACAACATTTTCTGCAAAAATGATGAAATGTGAGGTGGAAAAACCATGTGAAGTCAAAAACATGTTTTTTTAAAATTATTTATGAAATCAATTAACCTTATATAAATCAACCCAAGTGTGAGTGGAAAACATGTTAAAGATGAGATTTTGATTTTATCACAGGTTGACTAATGTTTGCTTGATATGTACATGTATGCATTTCACTATTGTCAAATAGTCTTTCTTCCTCATTTATCTTGCTTCACTCTCAGGCAAGCTGGGCTGAGTGGGAATGTGACTCTGTACTTTTTCAGTAGAAGAGAAAGCGATAAATGGTCCTGTGTATTAAATTTACAGCTAGATCTAAAGAAAGCTAATAATGTTGAACATCTTTTTGTGTGCTCATTTCACATTCAGATAACTTTGATGAAATGATTATCACTACTTAGAATGGCTAAAATTAAAAAGACTGACCATCTAAAGTTTTGGCAAGGATATGGAGAAACTAGAACTCCCATTTATTGACAGTGGGAATGCAAAATGGTAAAAACACATTGGAGAACAGTATGGCAGTCTCTGAAAAGCTAATCATACATCTATCATATGACCACCCATTCCAATACTATAATAGGTATTTACCCAGGAGAAGTGAAAGCATATCTCCACACAAAACTTTGTACACAAATATGCATGGCAGCTTTATTTTAATAGCAAAAAAAAAAAAAAAAGAAAAAAACTAGAAACAACTCAAGTATACATCAACAGGTGGATAGATTTAAAAAGCTGTGGTATATCCATACAATAGAATACTACTCAGCAGTTAAAAGAAATAAACTACTTATCCATGCTATAACATGGGTGAAACCCAAGAAACCAGAAACAGTATATACTATATTACTCAGTGTATATTATTCCATTTATACGAAATTCTAGAAAATGCAAACTATAGAAACAAAAAGCAGATCAGTGGTTGCCTAGGGATGTGGAAGAAGGATGGGAGGAAGGAATTACAAAAAAAAGTATTTAAAAACTTTTGAGAGTGATAGATATGTTCATTATCTTGATTGTGGTGATGGTTTCATGGGTATATGCAAGTGTCAGACTTATTAAATTATACATGTCACATGAGTTCAATTTACTGTATGTCAATTATATTTCAATAAAGCTACTAAAAACATTTGCAGCTCCTACCAAATGAGCTTAAATACCTACGCTAGCACGTTAAAGATTGAGCCAGGGGCAGCTGTGGTGGCTCATATCTGTAATTCCAGCACTTTGGGAGGCCAAGGAGGGAGGATCACTTAAGCCCAGGAGTTCAAGACCAACCTGGGCAATATAGTGAAACTTCATCTTTACAAAAAAATTTAAAAATTAGTCAACTATGGGGACACATACCTGTAGTCCCAGCTATTTGGAAGGCTGAGGTGGGAGGATCACTGGAGCCCAGGAAGTGGAGGTGCAGTGAGCTATGATGGTGCCACGACACTCCAGCTTAGGTGACAGAGTGAAACCTTGTCTCAAAAAAAAAAAAAAAGATTGAGCCAGGAAAATTTGGATTCTTTGAATAAAGTCTACACAGAACAGCATAATTATGCCAAGAAAGCCCTACTGCAGGTGAAATGTCAGCATGGTGGTAGAGAAAGTAATGACTATATTGATTCTTTATTGGGCTATGAAAATGTCACTCAAATCTCACAAATTTTAAGGACTTTACTAGTGCCTTCAAGAACCTGTGACCTCATCTCCCATTTCTCCCCTAACCCCACCTCACTTGCCATTGCACCAGCTACTCTGCTTTTCTTTCTCAACCTTGAACTCATAAGCTCCTTTCCCAATCAAGGCCCTTGGACTAGCTGTTTCTCCCCCATGGGACAATCCTCCCAGATCTCTCCAGGACAGGCCCCTTGAGCTCACGTGCCAATTTTCCATTAGAGAGGTCTTTGCAGACTACCCTATGGAAGTAATTCTACCCTCAAAGCAACTAGTTTCAATCACATCATCCTAGTCTATTTCAATTTGTCATGTTTTTTCAATCACTGCTATGTAAGTTTCACAGTAAACATCAACTGTGTCTCCTTGTTCAATCCTTTACTTCTAGAATAGTGCCTCACCACAATAGGTTCGCAACAAACATTTTTGATAGAATGCAAATTTTCTTTCACTTATCCTGAATAACATCTGCATTGAATTTCCAGAGACAACTCCAACAATGTGACTGTCAAAATTCATTGATGAAAAGGGTTTTTGATACCTACATGCTCTTTTTCCAAGTCAATCAGTCAGCCACAGCACTGAAGCATGTGTTTGCCTCCTTGAGATTGTTTGTATGCAAGGTAAGGATCCTCCAGGTTTCAGTGAAGTTTAGGTAGAATGACAGTAAACCCATAGAACAGTAAACCCATAGGAATCCCTGCGTCTCTCAGTAGAGAGGGAAGAAGGATTGTTTTCTTCAATTTGGGTTTTATTAGACATTGATTCCTGGTCTCAAAATGAGTGCACAGCCTTGACAATATGTCTGCTCAAATACCAGAAGATATTAGCATCTGGTGACAATTAGCATCTGGTCACCAATTCTTTGAGTTATCTGTGTTTGCAGCACCAAGTTAGGTAAAATGCACCCCTTGAACTGTCATATCCATCCATATCAAGTTAAAGATTCCACATTAAAATGGATACAGCCACTGCCTTTGAGGACACTTGTAAATAACACCTGTGATTTTAACAATGTCAGATGAATTGAGGTCATTTCAAATCTCTCATTCCGTTATTTTGGATCGTCATCAGTTACTGATACAAAGGATACTTATACAATGTAGAGAATAATTATGTCTAGGAAAAAAAGACAAATGCTAACATAGACCTTAACAAATTCTATCCTCCTCACTTGCAAATGAAAAAAAAAAAAAAAAGACCAGATTGAAAAAAAAAACAAAAAAAAAAAGGAGAGGGATTTTGTTTGTTTTAGGGAATTTTAAAGTATGAGCATGAACAGAGCAAAATGAAGGCATGTTGCTCCTTCACCCATTCTTTCATTTCTGCAGTTTCCTTCAGCGTTCTTTCAAGGGCCTGCCGACCTCTGTGGATCATTCTGTTATGAAGTCCTAAAATGCTGTAACCACAGGTCACGGTCAACTCAGACAGAAGCCTCAGCCCTTCTGTACTTTTTCATGAGGAAGAATTTTGAATTTAACAAGCAGAAGTCAATTGTCCGGTCCCACTTACAAGTAAGTGCTGCCAATTTTCATTAACACTGTTGTTAAAACCACTGATCTGTTTCAGCAATGCTTAAAGCCTACTGTCCTCAGGGCAAGCCGTTACTAACTCCTCCACCAAAGTCCTCCTTAAAGACACCCATAGCATTCAGTTCTGTTTAATAGGAGGGGCGCCGCTGGGCAGAAATCAGCAGAGCCCCATCTCCACTTGTACTTTCCTTTCTTCTGCCAGGAAATAGAATCACATGGAATAAACAACTAAGGAAACCATGGCTAGCTCCAGCAGGTCAAACCCCACCAAATTCCAAACATAATTTTTTTTTCTTCTAGGCATCCCGAGATTCCAAGATTCCTGCAGCCTCTCTTAGATATTTAAGATTATAGGAAACACACTAGATTTAATAATACGTTCTGGAGCTTTAATACATAAACACATCTTTTATTGGACCTACAGGGAGAAAGTAATTGTACATTTACCCAGCCCAGTGGATTTCTTTAAGAAGACTATTTCTGGTCTTGTTTTTGAGAGTTCATTTTTTTTCTCTTCCAGCTCATCAAAGCTGTGAGCCAGTTAATAGCTGACGCTGGGATCGGAGGCTCTCGGTTTCAACATTCGCTTGCAATTACCAATAATTTCGCCAATGGAGACAAGCAAATGAAAGTAAGAAATGCTTTGTGGGCTTTTACTACAGAATTTGTTAAAATCTGAAGTGGATTCTTTTTGTGAGATACCAAAATCATAGAAATAGATCGGGTATGGTGGTTCACGCCTGTAATCCCAACACTTTGAGAAGCCAAGGCAGGAGGATCGCTTAAGGCCAGGAGTTTGAGTTTGAGGCTACAGTGAGCTATGACGGCACCACTGCACTCCAGCCTCGGTAACAGAGCAAGACCTTGTCTCTAAATAATAATAATAATTGTTTATTTTGTTTATTGAGACTTTGAGCTTTGAGCCCTCCTCAAAGTAAACGATCAAGTTTATTGTTTGAATCGCTAAGCAGCTCTTACACTTTAAGCATGTGATCTGTTAAGTGGCATTCCCAATATGCGTGGTTGAATGGCCTAGAACAAGAGGATTTACCGTAAATATCCAGAAATACAATGACTCCCTCCTAACTCTATTTGGGGGAAAATTCATCTTATCTTTTGTTTAGTGCTTTCTGAAGACTTCTCCTGTAGTCATTATACTGAAAAGTCCAAGTCTAGAGCCAGACTTCAGTCATGGCTGGACCCAGGGATTAAAATAATTTTCAGACCCATCCCTCCACTGCTTCGATCTTGCCTCTCTCACTGTCTGTCAGTTCAGCTTTCCTCTTTGTTTACTTATTTCCAGACAGGTTATCGCCCTTGGGCATGTTCTCAGAAATTCTAAGGACCCTGGTGGTATCTTATGAGTAGAAAATCACCTTGTTTGACAGTTCCAATTAAAGTCCCACAACTGAATCTCTTTGATCCAAGCTTAAATCATATGCTTATCCCTAAACCAATCACTGTAGCCTGGAGGATCAAAAAATAGAATTGGCCAGGCCAGTGTCATGTGCCACCCATGGTCCCTAGGAGTAAAGTCAGACCTGTGCAAATCACATGAACTAGAGTCAGGAAGGGGAATACATCTCAAAGACAATCAGGATGTTTTACCAGAAGGTGTGCTTGAAGACAAAAGAATAGAGCCTCCTGAAATTTTTATCTTCAAATGTCTATATCCACAGTCATAAAACATAGAATGCACATATATAGAATGTACACATTTATAACTATAGAATGCTCCAAACTGTGATGCCTAGCCATAATTAATAGCATGACTTGAAGTCAGTTAACCTACAGGTTCTAAACAGATAATGACCCAGGCTCTCTCTTTTCCAAAGAACAGCAATTTCCCAGCAGAGGTGAAAGACCTGACTAAGCGTATAAGGACTGTTTTGATGGCCACAGCTCAGATGAAGGAGCATGAGAAGGATCCCGAGATGCTGGTGGATCTCCAGTACAGCCTGGCAAACTCCTATGCAAGCACTCCCGAACTACGGAGGACCTGGCTGGAAAGTATGGCCAAGATTCATGCCAGAAACGGAGATTTATCTGAGGTGATTAGCCAAGGCTCGGTCATTTACCATCAGTATTGTCCTCTGTATCAGGAAAATTGGATCTTCATTTATAGCATGGACTAGAAAAAGAAGCTATGTTTTTCCACTAATCTAGAAATGACTCAGTTATATATCATATACAATAAATTTGCATATCGTGTTCAAGGATACCTGACTCTAAGTAAATGACATCAAATAAAGGCCAGAGTCAGTGGGGGCAACTGCAGGTGTATAAATTGTAACGCAACGCTGAATGCTAAAAACCTGAGGCTAAGGAGGAGTGTGGTAGGGGTGTCTGGCAATTGAGTCATTAAATTAATGTTCTGTGTTTTAAAACTTCTTCTCTGCAACTGGAGTGGAATGGGGAAGCTTGCCACCATAGTGAGTAAACTCAGGCAGGGGGAATCAGTCCTCATTTACAGCTAGTCTGAACTGGCCATAGAAAAATTAATGATCCTTAGCACCACGTGAGGAGAGTCCACTGTGCGAAGATTATAAGTCAACACTTAACTTTTTATGTCAGTTTCAATACCGGGTGGATCATATGCAGCAATTCATAGCACCCAAGGGCTTCTGAGTACCAAATGGGAAGCTCTACTCCATTCCAGAACTATGTCCCTTTGGGGAAGAGATTAATTTGTCTAGGATAGTCCTAAACTCTGAAGCTCTTCTAAACACATGTGGTAATCAGGGACTCTGGAATGGAAACCACAAGCCTGGCTTGGCAGCAATTTAGTGAGGACAGGAATGAGAAGCCCTTGGGCTGCTCTGAAAATGATGAAATTCCTCCATAAAACCTCAAAAGGAAAAAGCTGAAGTCATTTGGAATCTTTAGCAAGTTGAGTTTTAATACGGATTCAGCAATGTTCAGGGCTTCATAAGAGACATTAGAGTAAAATATAACATCACTCACATAACCTGGTTTGTGGGGAGCACAGGTGTTAGTTACATCAGGTCACACTACTTAATCAAGCACTCACTTGTGAAGTGACCGTTTTAAAGGCAACACAAATTCAGAGGGGCTATTCCTGGAGGTAAAAAAAAGTTATTTAGAAGGCAGATTATTTT
Source organism: Mandrillus leucophaeus (assembly GCF_000951045.1). NCBI lineage: Eukaryota > Metazoa > Chordata > Mammalia > Primates > Cercopithecidae > Mandrillus > Mandrillus leucophaeus. Next base: position 307,744 of record NW_012105020.1, read on the forward strand.
TATTTCCAATTTATATCTAAATACTAGAATTATAGTTTTAATTGTAAAAGGAGAACTATGATTTATTTTTAATATAGGCTTAGACATTAAAGGAGGAAGATAATTCTATGGGAAAATTCTTTGGGCCAACTCCTTCAGCCATCTCCAGACTAATCAAGAACAAACAAAAACCCAAATATTCATTTTATTCTTGATGGTGAATTTTTTGGAAATACAATTGATTCTTGCTTTCAATTCGGTGTTTACAAAGGATCCTTCTACATAACATATTCTGATATGGAATACTGACTCGCCTTGGAAGATTAGCCCTAATTATATTAAACTGCATCCCCTGAGCCTCTTTATTTTCTTTCTCATTACAGGCTGCCATGTGTTACATCCATATTGCTGCTCTCATTGCAGAATATCTGAAAAGAAAGGGTAAGATGACCACGTGAGGGAGACAAAAAGCCCAGATTTCAACACATTGAAGCCTAATAGAAATAATGTATTAATTTTACATTTTATTAATCTGTTATGTTTAATTAAGTAATAATTGCTTTCACAGATACTTCTAATTATGCTGTACTTCAACATTTTCAGTCTGTTATGCCACTGACGTATTTATTCTATGTACAGCAAAGGCTAACTGAATGGTCAACTTCTTAGTTCAAAACGAGAATGCATCATTGGCTAACAATTTGTAGTCTCAAAAGCTTGTATTAACATAAACATGTAGCAACGTCCTAACCTCATCTTGCACTACCATAGGTTACTGGAAAGTGGAAAAGATTTGCACAGCATCCCTGCTCTCGGAGGATACCCACCCCTGTGATAGCAACTCATTACTAACAACTCCCAGTGGAGGAAGTGAGTGACCTAACTGCTCATTTGTCCCAATGCAGAGGAAATCAACTTGCTGCTTAAATTCTACTTCAGTGAAACCTTCTTTATTCTTTTTTTTTTTTTTTTTTTTTTTTTGAGATGGAGTCTCGCTCTGTCGCCCAGGCTGGAGTGCAGTGGCTGGATCTCAGCTCACTGCAAGCTCCGCCTCCCAAGTTTAGGCCATTCTCCTGCCTCAGCCTCCCGAGTAGCCGGGACTACAGGCGCCCGCCACCTCACCCGGCTAGTTTTTTGTATGTTTTAGTAGAGACAGGGTTTCACCGTGTTAGCCAGGATGGTCTCGATCTCCTGACCTCGTGATCCGCCCGTCTCGGCCTCCCAAAGTGCTAGGATTTAAATACATTCTTAGAAGCAAAAACTATCTCAGATCTACACAACTTACTCTGCAAAACACTTAAACTCCTGCCATTCAGAAATCCCATCCAAAATTTATGAAATTTAAATAACTGAAAAGTTGTCAGCAAATAGAACTGTATGTTCTCCAACATTCAAGTTTATGAGTTACGGCCATATTTAGCTACCAATCTGCATGCCAGTCTGCCATAGGGATTTTACTCTGAATTGCAAGAGGAATCTATTTTAATTTTTAAATGTAATAAAACTGTTGATTCCAAATAAAAGATAGGGCCAGGCGTGTTGGCTCACACCTGTAATCCCAGCACTTGGGAGGCCAAAGTCTCTACTAAAGTACTGGTCTCTACTAAAAATACAAAATGTAGCCGGGTATGGTGGCGGGCACCTGTAATCCCAGCTACTTGGGAGACTGAAGCAGGAGAATCTCTTGAACCCAGGAGGTGGAGGTTGCAGTGAGCCAAGATCACACCACTATACACCAGCCTGGGCAACAGAGTGAGACTCCATCTCCAAAAAAAATAAAAAGAAAAATGAAGACATATACATATATATATACTATAGATGTAGGACTTTATAATCAGCGTGTTCCACTTCATTTTTAAAAAGTATAAATGACAATTTATAACATATGGTTTATGGTACAGATTTCCTTTAGAAATATCCCATCAATGTCTGATTTCTTGAAATTATAATGACTAAAGAGTTACTCTTTGCACAAAAAAGTGGGTGATATAGTTTATACATTTAATCTACATTCTCTTACAAAAGTTTGTTCAAATCTGAATTTTATGAACTGTAGTCTATTTGATAACACTGGTTTAACTTTCCAAATGCAGTGGAAAACTCAGTGTACAAACAACAGAAATACATTTTTAGATGTTGAAAATCAGAATACTTAAAACGAAATGTAAATGGACTTTACTTGCTATATTTCAGAAACATAATTCATCCCTTATTCATTTAAATATTTGTAGGTTTTCTAAAAGGTCTCAGTGGAGTTTGCATATAAGACATTTGAACTGGCCAGGCACCATGGCTCACGCCTGTAATCCCAGCACTTTGGGAGGCTAAGGAGGGTGGATCACAAGGCCAGGAGTTTAAGACCAGCCTGGCCAAGATGGTGAAACCCCATCTCTACTAAAAATACAAAAAAAAAAAAAAAAAAAAATTAGCCGGGCATGGTGGCAGGTGCCTATAATCCCAGCTACTCAGGAGGCTGAGGGAGAGAATTGCTTGAACCTGGGAGGCGGAGGTTGCAGTGAGCTGAGATCACACCACTGCACTCCAGCCTGGGCAACAGAGTGAGTCTCTGTATAAAAAAAAAAAAAAAAAAAAAAAAAAAAGACATTTGAACCAAATGACCAAAGCAAACTGAGAGACAGTGAGGTCACTTGTTTGAGGACCTTGGAGAAGACGCCAGATGTGGCACCCTATGGCACCCATGGCTCATGTCCACCCTAAAATTCAGGAATCTTCTTGCTTAGTGTCACATGTCCTATTTAGCCTGATTTTTATATGCAAGTCATCAAAAACATTATTGCCTTATTTAACATGCCCTTCCTCCTCCTCTATTGCTTATCATAACCAGATGCCGTAACGTTCCATAAAGACTTTCAAATTCTAAGAACAAAATTGAAGAAAACCGATAAAAGCAGGTGTTAGTTTCAGAACTTGTGGAAACTTATATGCCAAAAAGTTGTGTGAATCTTTCATATTCAAAATGCTTTAAATGCCCAATGTTAGACCTAAGGTGATATTAGAATATAATGTGTTCAACAAGAAAAGGATATATTTGTTTAGGAAATGTTAAAATTAGGAAGGTGATCATCTATGACATATTAACATATATCTGATGATACATTAACTGATGATATAGGCTATGATATATTAGCATATTCTAACTAGCACATATCATCAGCATATATGTGAATGTCATTGGCATGTATTTGAAGCCCTTAATATACTTTTCTATTTTGATATTTTTGAGTCAAAGGAGTGAACTATCCCTTCCCTACAATGTGCACAATGGTATGAATATAGGTGAATATAGGCGACCCCAGAAAGTACAGCTGCTTCAGTTGTACTAATAAGTGATCATCATCCTGCAAGAAGTATGTTGTGACTTCTCCTCCTTCAATTAACTGATATAGTTTAATATATGTTTAATATTATTATAAAAAGTAGAAAAATAAAATTTATATAAAAGCAAGTATTAGATTGCAATAATTATTATATTTATAATTTCTAGCATGTTTGGGGGGTGATCATTTAGTTACATAACCAATGAGCTGATTATTAAAAGCAAAAATACTCCACAAAAGTATTAGCTATAATTTAAAAAGCACCACACTAAGCCCTGTACCAGCAATGTGTCAATTAGTTGCCAGTAACAAATCTGTGAGTTAGGTGCTATTATCACCTCCTGTTTATATAGGTGAGAAAAACAAGAGAGGCTAAATAATCTGCCTCAAATGTCATGGTTAGCTTGTGTTGGAGCCAAAGTTCAGAGGCTGGTCGGTCACTCCAGCTAGTGCTTTTCTAGTCACTCACATTCCCCACAATTCAGATCTATCTCTCCTCTGGGAATGTTACCCGTTGTCAGCTGTTTTCACATGTATCTGTAGAGGGAGGCCTTTTTAAATCTTGGTGGCTAAGATACTAAGAAAATTTGAAAAGGTTTCTACATAATGTAAAAGAGTGACATATAGCAAGTATTGGCCAGGCACAGTGGCTCACGCCTGTAATCCCAACACTTTGGGAGGCTGAGGCGGGCAGATCACCTGAGGTCAGTAGTTTAAGACCAGCCTAGCCAACATAGTGAAACCCCGTCTCTACTAAAAATACAAAAATTAGCTGGGCATGGTGGCGGGCGCCTGTAATCCCAGCTACTCGGGAGGCTGAGGCAGGAGAATCGCTTGAACCCGGGAGACAGAGGTTGCAGTGAGCCAAGATGGCACCATTGCACTCCAGCCTGGGCAACAAGAGTGAAACTCCATCTCAAAAAAAAAAAAAAAAAAAAGCAAGTATTGGGCATTGTCTTGTCTTGTTGGGGGGGCCATTGGGGGAGAGATAGGGTCTCACTCTGTCACCCCGGCCGGAGTACAATGGCATGGTGATAGCTCACTCCAGCCCCAAACTCCTAGGCTCAAGCAATCCTCCTGTCTCAGCCTCCTAAGTAGCTGGGATTACAGGCACCCACACATCCAACTATAAGCATTGTCTTTATAATGTGCTGCGTGTACCCGGTATTTTCTCAAATATTAAGGTTTTGAGTCCTTTCAACATCCTTTGAGATAGATATTAATGTCCCCAGTTTAACAAAAGAAGGACACAGTCTCAGAGATTAATTAAAGCAGAAGATTGGAAGTGTAACATCTACCCACAAATCTTATGTTCTGTCCATAATCCCATGCTATCTCTTTATTAAAAATACCACCTGAAAATGATACAAAAATTATAAAAAGGGGAATATTGTTTGTCTGGCAGAGAGTATTTATCAACAGTCATAATCTAACCATCTTGATTATGAGAGCTTTGTAATACTACCAATTGGTAACATCATGAAGAAAGGCATTATCTAATCTAAGCAAAATTTGTCTCAAATAATAACGTTTTATTCTGCTTGGTCCTCCCAAGGCATGTTCTCTATGGGATGGCCAGCTTTTTTGAGCATTACGCCAAATATTAAGGAAGAAGGAGCAATGAAAGAGGATTCCGGAATGCAAGATACACCCTACAATGAGGTTAGACCAAAATTATCTCATGTACAGTAACTAAGTAAAGAGATACATTGGCTTGTGACATTAAGCTAAATAAGGGGAAGCAAGCTTATAGCTGTTCTATAACTTAATTAGACAAAATGAAATGTAGGCTAAAATCAAGCCAAGATTAGTAGATACCAGATTTCAGTAAAAATTTAAACTATATCTTACTTCTGTAAGATGGGCTCAAATGTATATTATCAGCTCTTCTATAAGATAATATCTCTGGCCTTTTGGTAAAGGTGATAAGGGATGCTAAATTTTGCGAACCGATCATAGCTTTTTTTCTAAAAGCATTAGCAAGTTTATTTACAAATGCAGGTGGACGTAAAAGTTCACTAGTTTAGAAAAACTTCTGTTATGGAACATAAGCAGAGTTATTTTTCATTAACACAAAAAGAAACTTTCTACTGGGAATTACTTAGCAATAGTTCTGGTGAAGAAAACAGAATTCCTCTCATTAAGTAAAATATTTTATAAGCTAATTTTTAAGTCAGTATTACATAAATGGAAAAAACTATACAGAAAGTAAATTTTCAGATGAATGTTAATACAATTTTACACATGGTTCTACATCAATTTAGCATATATTGCAAATAAATGAAGTAAATGTAATTACATATTTATGTTAACTATTTTAAATAATGTTTAAGAACCTTTTCTTAAAGGAAATTGTTGAAAACATTCCAACAATATCATACATTTGCTTGAAAGCTTATATAACTTTATTCAGTTGAAAATTTATTAAGCCACTAGTATATGAAAGGAATTGAGGTAAGGGCTGAGAAAAAAAATAAGGTATAATTTCTGGTCTCAAAGAATTTAGAATATTGAGAAAGACAGTTCCTACAGAGTGGGGAATGGCCAGGCAAAAACAGATGCCCAGTGACCAAATCTAGGTATCATATACACTTGCAATTAGAAGGGGAACTCTTTTTTTTTACATGACAATTGTTGAAATGGTGATGAATAGAATGTAAATAAAAGCTCTTCATTTTTTTGTGTGCTGAGTCTTGATAGGACTTGAAGGTGTGAAATAAGAAGGGTCTTATAGGTGCAGCTGTAACACAGACAAAAGTATGGAGGTCAGAGAGTGTGCTAATAATGGAGTGGGATATGGTATGGCCAAATGCAAAGTCAATGACAGAGCACTGAAAGAAGGGGTCACTGAAAGGGAGGTTGGTGCCTGATTGTGGAGCTTCTTGAAGGCATGCTAGAGTTTGGACAGCAGCTTACATACTGGAGTTCCAACAAAGGTTTAAGGCACTGGAGGTCTCGTGATCAGATTTGTGTTTTACAAAGAAAGATTACTGGAGAGCAGCAATTGGAGAGGGAAAACAGATTCGCTCAAAACTGTTGCAGGGGTCAGGGAGTACGTAAGTCAGTAGCAGTGGGAATGGAAAGGAGGAGACAGATCTGAAGGCATTTCACAGATTTAAATTAGCACTTTTGAGGCACTAATTAGGTAACGGTAATGCGGGATAGGCAAGAATCCAAGATGACACCATGATCCCCTGCTGGGTTTTAAATGCCAGTAACAGAGGAAAAAGTTTGACAATGCAACAGCTTTGAAACCAAGTTTCAGGCATGAGCCACAATCCTAATCATGTAAAATCTCATTTTGATTGGGGGAATTGCAGAATATCCTGGTGGAGCAGCTATACATGTGTGTGGAGTTTCTCTGGAAGTCTGAGCGATACGAACTCATTGCTGATGTCAACAAGCCCATCATTGCTGTCTTTGAGAAACAACGAGACTTCAAAGTATGTATTCCAACCCTGTAGAAGGAATTATTTTAAATATCCTATGTTGAATTGGAAAATTACTTACAGTTTTCAAAATTAAAAACTCTCTATTTGTATGTCAGCGTGATCTTCATGAAACTCTTTCACTTATGGTTTCAGAAATTGTCAGATCTCTACTATGACATTCATCGGTCATACCTGAAAGTGGCAGAGGTGGTGAATTCAGAGAAGCGGCTGTTTGGTCGCTACTATCGTGTGGCATTTTATGGGCAGGTAAGTTCACCAGAAATAACATGGCCCATAAATTCTGCTGAGCAGTTGAATGTTGTCTTTCATTCTTTACGAGACATCTGTGTGTGCCAGTGAATGGAGAGGTATGGGTGTGTCTGACTATACTTGAGTGTTTCTCCGGATGTGATGGTCTATATGTTTGTCCATAGGAATGTACTGGAGATGGTCTATATGTTTGTCCATAGGAATGTACTAAGTTGGAAAACAAGTGAGCTAAGGAATCCATGGGTTGAGTTAACAGTGATTTCTGACTTCTCAAAGAAAGAGGGCACTTATTTTTCAACATTCTCTTCTTTCCAGCTCACCCTAAAATATCTAATTATGAGTTTATGTCATATATTAAAGTGAAATTAAATTGAACATGCTTTAAGAAATAACATTCCTAATATTCTAGGAAATAAGAGAATTCCTAGGGGCTCCACCGTATCAAACCTTTGATTTTACAATCACACAATTTCTTTTCTCCTATTTTCAAACTGCCACTGTTTCTAGACAGAATACCAGATGGTTATTTTGCTTCCTATATTGCAAGTCAGTATAATTTCAACGTTATTTTTCCCAGTTTACTGCATAACCAATGAAGAAGATGGAAAATATTACTTAGCCACTGTATTGGCCTGAAAGTGAACATACTATATATTAATTGTGAATGTCTCTGAGCAACATTTTCAATGGGATAAACCCAGGCACCATTCATTTCTTTTCGGGAAGGCTTATAACGCTATTATATTTCAGCAGACGTAGTTTAGACTGTTGCTCGTGTGGATAGACATCCCACATTCCATGCTTTTATTTTCAGAGTGGCAGTGGCTCTCAGACCTCACACTTCCTCTCCCCGCAACCTATCGTCTCACTTAGTAGCCCAGGCTGGAGTGCAGTGCAGTGGCATGATCTCGGCTTACTGCAACCTCCGCCTCCTGGATCCCGGCTCAAGCAATTCTCCTGCCTCAGCCTCCTGAGCAGCTGGGATTACAGGCAGGTGCCACCATGCCCAGCTAATTTTTGTATTTTTTAGTAGAGACAGGATTTCATTATGTTGGCCAGGCTGGTCTTGAACTCCTGACCTCTTGTGATCCACCCACCTCAGCCTCCCAAAATGTTGGGATTACAGGCGTGAGCCACCGTGCCCGGCCTCAGCTTCTTGTTCTTAAGGCTGCAGCGGAAGGAGTCAACTCCAGCATGTTCATTCTAGGTCACTCCCCATTGAAGTTGTTTGAAAAGTACATATTTTCCTCTGCTCACCAAAAGCAGCTTAAAAACTAACCTCTGGGCTGAGTGCCGTGGCTCACGCCTGTAATCCCAGCACTTTGGGAGGCCAAGGCGGGCGGATCATGAGGTCAGGAGATCGAGACCATTCTGGCTAACAAGCTGAAACCTTGTCTCTACTAAAAATACAAAAAATTAGCCGGGTGTGGTGGAGGGTGCCTGTAGTCCCAGTTACTCGGGAGACTGAGGCAAGAGAATCGCATGAACCCGGGAGGTACAGCTTGCAGTGAGCCGAGATCGCGCCACTGCACTCTAGCCTAGGTGACAAGAGTGAGACTCCGTCTCAAAAAAAAAAAAAAGGAAAGAAAAAAAAGAACCTCTGAATTAATAAAGCTAGATACTTTCTACCTGGAAAAGAGAAGTATCACCAAGTACCACTTATTATAAACAAATAATCCAACCAGGATTTTTCTCAGGACACAGCAACATCAGGATGGTGGAGACAGAGAAACTAATGGTCTGAAAAATAGGGATCTGCATAAACAATCTATAGAATATAAAAAGCAAATTTAGACATTTTGGGGGTCCATGGAAAAGAATCTGAACTATCTGAAGTGAGAACATAGATGGGGAGAGAGCGAGGTGTGGGAACCTTCAGAAGAGGAAGAGAGAAAAGAGAAAATGACACTTTGGAGCCATTTGGGAAGCTACGAAGAAAATATACAATTTGTGACATTGGTGAGACAGCAAGAAAAGTGGCAGAAGATGTTATAAGTAGGGAAGGGGATGTGGGAGCAGAAGAATTGAAAGGGAAAACCAGAGTTTCAAGGGAGATGGCCACAGGCTAACTGGGCAGCACAGAAGTAGCACAAAAGATGTGCTTCTGGGTCACCAAGACATGACTCTGTAACGCCTCAGGCATTCCTTCCAATGAAAAAGTAAAAAAACTCATTGATAACCTGATCATGAAAACAGGATTGCCTACCAGATGGTTGCTGCAACCACTATCTGAGACACGGGCTCTAAAGCAGGTAGAAGTGAATCACGCTGCTTTTCAACTAGTTTTTAATGCAGATGTTTACTCTTTTCTTCTTTTGGTCTTGATTGTTCCAGGCCGTGGTAAGTTCTCACTCACTCTCGCTCTCCATTTGCATGCCCTAACACCCCTCACACTTCCCTCTGTATGGTTTTACTGAAACTTAACCTTTTTGTGCAAATCAACATTTGGTACGAAGGGTGAGATAATCCTGCTTTCATTCATTTTTGGAATCATCCTGCATCTCTTTAACTAAGTTACGTTTATGCCAGTTATCTGAATTACAAAAAATGTATCCTTTGTTTTTCACACATGCTATCTCTCTGCCTAAAGGTAGATGTAGTCTGAAAGCCTTACATACACAAACACACACAGAGATAAGTATGGGTACCGCGTATCTTAAATATACGTAGCACAGACTAGGTATTGTAGATTGTCTACTTATTTCAGGCCACTATGAGCTGCAGCTTATTAAGAACAGAATGGTCAGAATTTTGGAAGTTGGAGTGATGGTTATTGGTGGACACCTCCCAAGATACTGAAAAAACTGTGTATTTTCCAAAGGAGTGTCTTAGAGAGATGGGGGTCTATGGTGGTGAGCTCTGAGCATTCTCAGAGGTGATGGGAGTAATTCCCAACATAAAAGATGAACTGGGGAATAAATCTTTACCCAATACGTCTGGGTAAGTCTCCAGAGATGCAGAAAGGAGCAAGGTAAGAAATTTGGAGAATAAGCCATGTCCAAAATAACCTGCCAGTACCCAGAGCTCTGTGACAAAGGATTTTCTTCATATTATTTTGAGCCATATGAAATTGCCTATATTCAATCACTTTTTTATGTGCAAAAATGGCAACTTTATATGGTTCAACATAATTATTGTCAGTTAAGCTGGAAAGAGAGAACATTTAATATTCACACATTGTTCATATTCAGCCCTACTTGTCTGACCAGTGCATACTTTTTTGTAATTCTTTAAATTCCTTCCCACATTCATACCATATCAGCATTTTCTATGTTCATTTATAAATATGGGATTATGGGCCCTTAACTCACCTACTAAAAGAATACTTGAAAACCCCTGTACTAAATAGACTGAGGGGGGCAGTGGGGAAGCATTGGGGGGGCCCTTGCAAATGACCTAACTTTATTTTTCTTTCAGACTCCTCAGTAAAGTGTGCTGATTTTGCACCTGATTTTTTTTTTTAATGCTGCAGTACTCTCACTTGTCTTTGTAAAAAATTCCAAGGCCGGGGGCAGTGGCTCACGCCTGTAGTCCCAGCACTTTAGGAGGCCGAGGAGGGCGGATCACGAGGTCAGGAGATTGAGACCATCGTGGCTAACACGGTGAAACCCTGTCTCTACTTAAAATTCAAAAAATTAGCCGGGCGTGGTGGCAGGCCCCTGTAGTCCCAGCTACTCGGGAGGCTGAGGCAGGAGAATGGCGTGAACCCGGGAGGCGGAGCTTGCAGTGAGCCGAGATTGCGCCACTGCACTCCAGCCTGGGTGACAGAGTGAGCCTCCATCTCAAAAAAATAAATAAATAAAATAAAAACAAAAATAAATAAATTCCAGTCTGAGCTTAAAACGCAAAGTGTTTTGTTAAATCCTCTGACTGAGAACCTGCCTAAGCACGACACTCCATAAGCTCAAATCCAGCTACCTTTGAACAACGAGAACTAATGGAGGTTGTCCTGATAAATCAGCAAATTAGAGCCTCAGTCATCACTGCTTAGATGAGATTCAAATGCCTGTCTCAAGATACCACATGGAGAGTGAGAACTGCGGGATTCAACAGGAGCAGACAGCACACATCACTTCACACTCGATGATAAATAAATACCAAGTAGACTCCAGCATTCCCCAGAACGTGTACAGAATGAAGGTTCCAAAGATTTAAGATAAAATCTTGACTACTTGATTAGCATAATCCCCACGGTCAGAAATAATTTCTTATTCATAATGGTGCTTTATGTCCCATATGGTATAAAAGTTATCTTTTAATATCCAAGTTGACATGCCTTGCAATGATGTTAAAAAGATTATGGAAATATGACATGCAATAGGCTCTTTACCTGCACAAAGGCCTTTGGGTACATTTTTTTAGTGTCCCATGTAGACCACTGCTCTCATTTTATAGTTTTGGCTGAGGTATTAATACTGTGTCTGTAATGAGCCAGACACTAGAAAACAAGTATAAATAAAACTGATCATTCATAGCAGGAACTTTACAAAAATGCAAGTCTTGCGCAACATGAACTGTCTAATGCAACACCCGGCATCAGCATCAATATGGAAATTGGACATACAGCAGCCTATACAAAGTGTCCTCCAAAGTGTCCCTGAAGTATTGATTTCCACAGTAATGAAACAGCAGCAGTGAGCAAACATCAACTATAATCAATGAAGTCCTTAGGCCCTGGTATTTAACGTGAAAGCAAGTGAATACCCGTTACATAACAAAATATCAGATGCCCCTGGAATTAAGTAAAAGACCTGGGAGAATTTTATTCTATCCACCAAAGGCCCTAGATGCCATAATTTGCAGTCATGCCTGTATGGGTGTACTTGCATCTCAGGATCTTAATAAAAAAGGAATTTGGGGGAGGAGGGAAGGTGCATGTGTAGTGTGGAAAACCGCCATCTCCACTTTGAGACATGATATAGCTCTCCGCCTATAGGAAAGTTGCTGATCTAGGCCGCATATCTGTACCATATAAACATCATAATTGAGTTCTGATGTATATGCTAAGAGAAGCTACATGAATGCAGAGAAATTCATTCATGTAGCTTCTTTTCTCTTAGCATTTAGCCTCGTATTGACATTTTCTGGCCCATCTTTTGTATACTAGATTCCTTTTCAAATACATTCTTCTCTTTGTGAACTTTGAATGAGTCTAATATAATACCAGGGGCCCTGATATTTGACATCACAGTGATGATCCAGGGACATTGCAAGATGCTAACGTACCTGCAAAAGCATCTGAGGAGGAGTCAATGCTTTTAGTTGTCAGTTTATTGAAGTCCATTTTTACCATAATGTATTGCCTTAAAGTTTCATAATTCATACAGTCCTTGTTTAACCAGGGCGTGTTCTTTCTTGACCAGAGCAGATGAAGGTGTTTATTGCATTGCAAAATGACATTTTAAAAATCAAACTGGCAAGGGAAGTGCAGAGATCACCTTTCCCATTGCCTTGAAATTCAGTCAGCTTATGAACTTGGGGCTAAAGCAAAAGAGAAACTGACCCTGGTTTTTGTCACTCTGTGTCCCTGTTTATAAATCATTTATGTCATAGACAGAGCTGAAATGGAAGCCTTCCTTCAGATAGTGCCTGTAGCTCCGTGGGCTTTGCTTTGATAGCTTCCCTGGGTATAAGGTAAGCCTGCATTCCAAACATTTTCAGAGCTGCCATTTGTCTGGCTTCAAAACTGTTTACAGAAACCCCAGGGGACAGCAGATTAAACGCTTTATTCTGCTCCTCCATCTCCTTCTTACTCATTTTACAAAACAGATTTACCTTTCCAAGCTCTTTAGAAAAAGGTTCCAATCACTAATTTATCAGTTACCAAAATATTCAAATGAGCTTCAATAGACCTTTTATAATAAGAAAAACTTCATTGCCTAAGCAAGAGAAGCTGGAAGTATGTATTTTCAAGCACTGAACACTGAGTTACGCTGCATAAAAGCCAGAACTCAAATTGCTTTATAGATACCGAGTTTTTTCGTCATTGTTGTCATCACCACCAGCATCATCATCATTACCATCCTCAACATAGCTAGCACTCACCAAAGGCCATCTGATTACCAGGTGTGGTCCTTACAACCCCCCAGTAGGTTGCTGAGTCTGAATTTTCCCACCCCATAGCCCAAGGAGGAGGGATGAAAGAAAGCCACAGGTTATGAACAAGGCCACAAAGGTCACGATGATGGCAATTTTTTTTTTTTTTGAGACGGAGTCTCACTCTGTCGCCCAGGCTGGAGTGCAGTGGCTCAAACTTGGCTCACTGCAACCTCCGCCTCCTAGTGATTCTCCTGCCTCAGCCTCCTCAGTAGCTGGGACTACAGGCATGCGTCACCATGTCCAGCTAATTTTTGTATTTTAAGTAGAGAAAGCGTTTCACTATGTCGGCCAGGATGGTCTCAATCTCTTGACCTTATGATCCACCCACCTTGGCCTCCCGAAGTGCTGGGATTACAGGAATGAGCGACCGCGCCCGGCCGATGATGGCAATTTTTACCTGCCTCCTACCACTCATTTTTTGCTCACTCTAGATTCAGAAATTTGTCAGGGGTTTACAGTGAAAATGTGTCTTTATACTAGTTTTCACACTATGGTGAAAAATAAAAAATCTTTTCCTGAACCTTAGAGACATTTTTCTCCTTGAAATTGAAGTTGCAAATGTTGCTTCAGCTTTAGCCCCATGAGGATTCTGCCTGAAGGCTTCAGAAGGTCTTATTTCTCTGATGTGTCAGTCTGTCAATTGTAGCCACTAACTCCTGACCTTGAATCAGACAAAACTCCACAAAGACAGCAACAGAAAAAAACATAGCAGGCTGGAAGTCATGTGGGAGTGGAGTCAGACCTCACTACCCTTATGAAATCTACAGGAATGACAGGGAGCTGCTTTTCATGCTTTCAACATCATATGACACTTTGTAGCAGTTTGGGGTCAAGGCACTTATAATTACTTGTATTTTTGCCTTGAACATTTCTCGAAGAAATTGTTCATTAAAAACATCTTTATTTAAAGCCATGGACTATTTTCCAGTTATGCCTGGTGCATATACGCCTATTTAAGATGTATGCCCTTTTAAGAATTCTTCCATTCATCTGCTTACGCAACAAATAGAGTGATCTCCCCCTAAAGACCAGGCATTGTGCTAAACACTGGGCATGCAACGTTGAAGACACACTTCCTGCCTTTAGAAAGCCCAAAGTCAATTAGGGAGATGTGCAAGGAAGCAGGCGATTACCTGATTGGCAAGAATTCCACTATGGAGTAGACCTTATTCATTTGCTTCTGCAAAGGTACAGCTACAGTACACTTAGAATACAAATTACCCTGTTAAAGATGATCCCATTTGCATGTATGAAAGTGCTTTTGAAGTATAAAGCATCATACAGATTTGAGTTTAATCAATATTCTTAGATTGTCTCACATTAACCATGAAAAAATATAGCACTGGGACACTTTGCCTATGCTTTTTTTTTTTTTTTTTTTTTTTTGAGACGGAGTCTCGCTCTGTCGCCCATTCTGGAGTGCAGTGGCACAATCTCGGCTCACGGCAAGCTCCGCCTCCCAGGTTCACGCCATTCTCCTGCCTCAGCCTCCCGAGTAGCTGGGACTACAGGTGCCCGCCACCACGCCTGGCTAGTTTTTTTGTATTTTTAGTAGAGACAGGGTTTCACCGTGTTAACCACAATGGTCTTGATCTCCTGACCTCATGATCCACCTGCCTCAGCTTCCCAAAGTGCTGGGATTACAGGCGTGAGCCACCACACCCGGCCACCTATGCTTTTTTTATCATATAATTTTTAAATAGTCAAAAGTGATTTTTTAATATGGCTAAGTTTCCTTTTGACGTCCAGTGTCTTCACCCAGACCTCAAAAGCCATTTCCTTATGGGTCAACTCTACAATCAGGAGAAACCAGATATAGCCTGTAATTCCAGCACTTTGGGAGGCCAAGGTGGGTGGATCATCTGAGGTCAAGAGTTCGAGTTCGCCAACATGGCGAAACTCCATCTCAATTAAAAATACAAAAATTAGCTGGGCGTGGTGGCACACATCTGTAGTCCCAGCTACTTGGGAGGCCGAAGCAGGAGAATCACTTGAATCCAGGAGGCAGAGGTTGCAGTGAGCCAAGATCACACCTCTGCACTCCAGCCTGGGCGACAGAGCAAGACTCTACAAAAAAAAAAAAAAAAGAAACCAGATATCCTTGGGTTCTTAACTCCAAACTTAATCTGGTATTCTGAGGCCACATGTATTCCACAGGAAAAATGCTTCTGTGTCTCTTCAAAGAGAAGGAATTATAAAGATTGCTTCACTTAGTTATCTTCAGATAATAGAATCTTCCCTTCCCTCTGCTTCCAACCAGACAAATAAATTAATAGAGGCTAAAACCTACTTGCTCTTGTGGAATAAAAATGATGATATGGTTGCTATTTTTAATCCTATAATGTCTTCCTTTTCAAGAATGTAAAAGATCTCTTAGTAAGGTAGATTGCATGATTAAGTTACATATAGCTAAGTTTCAGCAGGTCCCTGAAGTCATGTTGACGTAAAGTTATTTTTTAAATAGCAGTACTTGGGAGCATAACACATGTAATTTCTGTTACGACAACTATATAAAGTCTTGTGATTTTTCATCGAAGATTATGTGGGATGCACGTCAGCCCATTTAAATAGCTTTACATGCCGTACACATTTCCTATGTTAGTTTCAAAGACTTATAGAAGATCTTATTAAAAAGGATACTGACTGCTCTTTGCTGCAAAAAATTGCTCCATATTTCATGTTCTACCCCAAGCTACCACAAGAGGGCATGCTTCCCCCAAAATATATGCAAGTAGGTAGTACCATTGAGTTCTACAAATAGAGAAAACAGTATTTGCAAGATATTTCATGAGTTTCTTTGGCCTGGCTAGGAAATATTTACATTAATGTCTGATTATAAGATGATATTTTATTTTCTTCACTGTGTTTTCTCCGATTTTGAATGTTATAGGGTGTTAACCAATGGATTGGATGACAACCAAAAACTGTATATATATTTTTTAAGTAAATGGCTTTTTGTTTTGCTTTTGATTTATGACTAGCATTCTCTAATAAAATTGGTGGTTCATTATGTTCCATAGGGCTTTTTTGAAGAAGAAGAAGGTAAAGAGTATATTTACAAAGAGCCTAAGCTGACAGGTCTGTCCGAGATTTCCCAAAGACTCCTCAAGCTCTATGCAGATAAATTTGGAGCAGACAATGTGAAGATAATCCAGGATTCCAACAAGGTAGAGGAAAATCAGTTTTCATGCAAGTGCTAACAATTGACTGAGTTTTTTATTCTTTAACCACATTAAGTTTTCATTTTCTGCCTGATGATGCAAAGTAAACTACTAAAACGATTTTAGATGTTTTGCTTGTTTGCCTATTGGTTGGTTAGTTGGTTAGTAATTTGAGGGAAGAAGAGTCAAAAACATTGTATGTGTTTATTTGGGTAACTTTTAAAAAGATCTTAGTAAATTCTCTATGTCTCCATTGGTTATTTGCATTTGAATAGCAATCAAAGCCTTAAAGTAATTGGGCTCAGTGGTAGAACTGGAGAAAACAGCAAATTGAAAATATTTATTATCAGGGAAGTCTTCCTAGGCGTATTAGTCAGGGTTCTCTAGAGGAACAGGACTAATAGAATAGATGTATATATGAAAGGGAGTTGATTAAGGAGTGTTGACTCACACGATCACAGGGTGAAGTCCCACAATAGGCCATCTGCAGGCGGAGAAGCAAGGAAACCAGTCTTGTGTCCCAAAGCATCAAAAGTAGGGAAGTTGACAGTGCAGCATTCAATCTGTGGCTACAGGCCCGAGAGCCCCTGGCAGATCACTGGTGTAAGTCCAGGAGTCCAAAAGCTGAAGAACTTGCAGTCTGATGTTAGAAGGCAGGAAGCATCCAGCACAGGAGAAAGATGGAGGTCAGAGACTTAGCCAGTCTAGTCCTTGCACATCCCTCTGCCTGCTTTTATCCTGGCTGTACTGGCAGCTGATTAGATGGTGCCCACCCAGATTGAGAGCAGGTCTGCCTCTCCCACCCAGTTCACTGACTCAAATGTTAATCTCCTTTAGCGACACCCTCAATGGACACACCCAGGAACAATACTTTGCATCCTTCAATCCAATCAGGTTGACATTTAATATTAACCATCACAGTAGGCCACACCAATTTTGAAAGCTGTCCCCTATAATAGAGGCAGACTTGCCAGTTACATTACATTAACCTTTGAACATTCAGTTACCCTCCTCTTGGCTCCAGAAAGCAAATACTTACCTCTTCTCTTAGATTACTCAGCATCTTCTTATACACTCTTGTTCAGTTAGCCAACCTCTATCAAATGCCTACTGAATGCCAAGCCCAAAACTGGAGATGAGGCACACAGGGTCTCTTCCTTCTGGAGCTCACAGTTCACATGGGGCTAAGAAGAGAAGGACCTGTGCAAACAGCCAGTTAAATAGATTACAATCAAGTATCACGAGAGAGTCAAAGTCCAAGTTGTACAAGGAAAGCTCAGGGCAGGGGACCTCTCTTAACAGCTCATTCTTGGTTGGGCAGCATTACATAGATGGGATGATGTTTGAGTTAGTTTGCCGGAAGCAAAGGGCATGCTGAGAAGCCCAACACATGCAATGATGGGGAGGAATGAAAGAGGGAGATATGTGTAGAGAATGGCAGGCCTTTGAAACACAGGTTGGATAGAAGAGTGTGGCAGAAGATGGAGGTGGAAAAGATGGTTTTTGCCCAATGGCATACAGTCCTATTGGGCTATAGAAGTCTTTTTTTTTTTTTTTTTTTTTTTCTGTCCTCTTTTACAAACTCAAGTTTGGAGGCATCTGGGCATGAAATCCCTGAGTCTGGGCAGAAAGTTTTGTGACTGCGTTCATCATTCTCCTTCTCAGCTTGATGGCTACAGTCCCCTTCCCCAGAAAGGCAGGCGGCTGGAACTACTGTGTTGCTGGTCTCCAAAGTAGAAAGTATGCACAGAGTTCCTGGGGCAGCGTGGGGGATGAGAAAATGCCAAATTTGGTATCAGAACAACTTGAGTCTTCATTCCACCATCCCACCACCTATCAGCTGATGATCTTAGAGAAATTAGTTGGTCACTCTAAATCTCTATTTTTGATCTATAAAATGGTTACAATTATACCTACCTTATAGTGTAATTAGTAGTAGCATTACAAATAAATTCAGGAGGTCCCTCAAATCTCTGGGAGTGGATAGGCAGCGGATGGGTAGACAGATGGAGAAAACTGGAAGAATTTTTAAAATTCTTTGAGGTTTCATTAGAAAAGAAGCTGAGAACTCCATCTCTTCCAACTCCAAAGGAGAGCAAGTGTGATTTCCTGGATTTTCTTAGTACCCCCAGCCTGTCTTCCTTGCTATTTGTCAAACTCACTCCCCAAAGCAGAGTTGAATTTTTTAAAAATGCGTAGGATGACTTGTTACAGATTAGAGAAGGATCCTGACATTAAAACTACAAAATTTCGCAATCATGTAATAGGCTCCTCAGCTAATCTGCTAAATAAAACAAGGAACCTCCCTCCTTGCCACAAGCCCAAAGCCAGTGGCCCCAGTCTAGATACATGGGTAAAATCATAGAGGGACCAAAATGTATTTTTTAAAAGTTTTCATTTGAAATGCTGTCAAGAAGCTTGCATTCTAGGGCTGGGTGCAGTGGCCCATCACTGTAATCCCAGCATTTTGGGAGGCCAAGAGGACAGATCTCTTGAGGCCAGGAGTTTGAGACCAGCCTGGCCAACACAGCAAAACCCTCTGTACTAAAAATACAAAAATTAGCTAGGTGTGTTGGCACATGCCTGTAATCTCAGCTACTAGAGAATCTGAGGCAGGAAAATCACGTGAACCCAGGAGGCGGAGGTTGCACTGAGCCGAGATCGTGTCACTGCACTCCAGCCTAGGAGACAGAGCAAGACCCTGTCTCAAAAAATAATAATAATAATAATGAACAAAATTAAGAAATAAAAGAAGTTTGCATTCCAGACAAAGGTGATTAAACATTCATTACAGCGAAGAGAGAAAATAAAGGAATGTTATTTACATGCCACAACCAGGCACATCTGGAAGAGCCTCAGCTACTTGGTGAGCTGGCTCCAATCCCCCGTCTACAGACCAGGCTGCTCAGGTGCAGTCCAACCTTTATTCTCTCTGTGATCCTGCCTAGCTCTGAAATGATGTGACTGCCTATTTTTCTCCAAGGGGAGAGGCACAGCCTCGTTGGTATGCAAGCTGAGGGAATGGGAGCTTCCTGCTTTCAGGAGCACTCCAGGGCACACCACTCACTTTGCCCATAATCTGTTAACACAGGTAAACCCCAAGGATTTGGACCCCAAATATGCCTACATCCAGGTGACCTATGTCACGCCATTCTTTGAGGAAAAGGAAGTTGAAGACCGGAAGACAGATTTCGAAATGCACCACAACATCAACCGCTTTGTCTTCGAGACGCCCTTCACACTGTCGGGCAAGAAGCACGGTGGAGTGGCGGAGCAGTGCAAGCGACGGACGATCCTGACAAGTAGGTGCAGGCAGCCGGGCCACATGTGTGCACCTGTTCCAGCACAGGCCCCTTTATAGGGCTGGATCAGTAGGCATCAAGAGTTATTTCAGTCCTGCAGAGAAGTACTCAAAATGTGCTAACTTGGAAATGTTTGCCAAGAAGAGATTTCCATCTCTTTATTCTCTATTAACAGAAGTCAACCAGAGGAGAAATTGTCAAAAGAGTTGCTTTGCATACCTGTTCCCTTTAGGTTGTAAGTGTGAAGGGTCATGAGGTCAGTGCCTTGGGAAAGGCACAAGGCACTCTGAACTTTCCTCTGAGTCTACCTTCAACTGTTTTAGGGTTAGCAGCTCTCATCGTGTGCTTTGGGGCGACATTCTAAACCACCACTCTGGGATTCAAATTCTTCATCTGTAGAGCTAATGCAGATGTGGATCTCCAGTATCCCTCCACGCGCTCTCTAGATCTATGCTGTGAGCTAGTCATCCTTTCATTTCCTCAACACACATTTAATGAGGCCCTACTAGGGGCTGGGCACTGTTCTAGGTACTGGCAATGCAAATGAAACATGATTCTTGCCCTCAAGGTGCTCACAGTAACCAAGTAAGGCAAGAATTTCAGGTGAGCAGAGCATGAGAAATGAAACAAGAGCACCCGTGGGGGCTCCTAAAGCTGGCTGCAAGGTGAGCAAGGGCATTCTGGAGGAAATGATCAGTAACCCGCTTTGAGACCTGGGCCATCCCGGATTAGGCTACAGCCTGTCAGTAGCACTGACGTCTAAACTGTGACAAGCATCTGCCTTCAGCAAATGTATCCAAAACTTTTGAAATAAAAAAGCCACAACAAAGCTATATCAATATATACTATTTGGCATATATTTAGGCATTCTGTATTGTGGGTTAGTATAGTTTTTATATGAATTTACAAGTTGCTGTGGAAGCTTTAATCTTTTCAGTGTTTAGAAATTCTAAAGGCTGGCCGGTTGCGGTGGCTCACGCCTGTAATCCCAGCACATTGGGAGGCGAAGGCGGGTGGATCATGAGGTCAAGAGATCGAGACCATCCTGGCCAACATGGTGAAACCCCATCTCTACTAAAAATACAAAAATTAGCTGGGCGTGGTGGTGCACACCTGTAGTCCCAGCTACCTGGGAGGCTGAGGCAGGAGAATCACTTGAACCCGGAAGGCAGAGATTGTAGTGAGCCAAGATCGCGCCACTGCACTCCAGCCTGGCGACACAGCGAGACTCCATCTCAAAAAAAAAAGAAAAAAAATCTAAAGGCCTAAAACAGCCCTGAGAATGAGGGCCTGTTAGCAGTGAAGGCAGAAGAGCACACCAGGTCAAAGGAGTTTGGGCAAAAGCTAAGAGGTATGAGAGAGGATGGCACCTAGCAGAAAAAGTAACTCCCACGCATGAAAAGCATGCAGAATGGAAGGTGCCATGTGCTGTGAAATGATAGGTGATTCTCTGGTCCTTCAGGGAAACCCTTGACTCTTCAGTAATCCTCAACCTTGAAATCCCTTTTGTATGGCTTTTGTGCAGCGAGTCACCTGTTCCCCTACGTGAAGAAGAGAATACAAGTCATTAGCCAATCGAGCACAGAACTGAATCCAATTGAAGTGGCAATTGACGAGATGTCCAAGAAGGTTTCTGAGCTTAATCAGCTTTGCACAATGGAAGAAGTGGACATGATCAGACTGCAGCTCAAACTGCAAGGAAGTGTCAGCGTGAAGGTGAGTAAGCATTGCCCAGGGCTGAGATGCACATGGCCAATGAAACTGGGTGGAAAATGCCCTGAGAACTTTGTTTACAAAGAATATAAGAAACATTTTTCTGTTTGTGAGAACACCTTTATCTGGGTCTTTAAAATTGCTTCGAGTTGTCAATGTGCATTAACGTTACTCGAAACCTGTAGATATCTCTTTCTTAGGTTTAGCTGAAATAAAATGTATTCTTCCTCCACTCTGCTATCCCATCTTCTATGGATAACTGTGTCCTATATCTGTATACTAACAAATGAATTAACAAATGAAAAAACACCACATTCTTGTACATATCTGTCATTAAGGGCCTTAAAAAATTGTTCTGAAACAAATCCAAAAAAGAATGATTACTAGTTCATAAAAGGTGTATACATGTTTATCTGTCTGGCAGAGCTGTGACAGGAAGCAGCTGGCATGCTCAGTGAGTGATTGAGGAGGATAGAGTAAATAAACTGTTCCCAAAAATGTGTGCAGCCTTTGGGAAAGCCAGAAAGGGCTGGCACAGGGACTGGCAGCACTCAGGCGGTGTGACCAGTGTAGACCTGAAGATGTAAGCAGAGGAGGGTTAGTGGAAGCAGACAGGGGAGCTGAGAGGTCTGTCTGATGACAGACAAGTAGACAGGAGGGGCTTCAGCTGGCGATAAGGAGGCTTCTGCAAGCAGGAAGCCTGGGGCCTAGTACTCTGACCAGAGCCAGGCAGGTGAGGTGAGTAAGGCACTCACCTCGGGCACAAAATTAAAGGGAGCCCCAAGTAAATCAGGAATAAGGCATGCATTTTTATTTATTGTATTAATAAATTGATCCTAAGTATTCATAAGGAACAAAGTATTAAATTTTAAAATAAAGGAAGATCAGTAGTAGCACCCTGCACAGCTGTATTGGAGCCTAAAAGCCAAAGGCGGCTGGACGCAGTGGCTCACGCCTGTAATCCCAGCACTTTGGGAGGCTGAGGCGGATGGATCACTTGAGGTCAAGAGTTCGAGACCAGCCTCGCCAACATGGTGAAACCCCCACCTCTACTAAAAATACAAAAATTAGCCAAGCGTGGTGGCACACGCCTGTGATCCCAGCTACTTGGGAGGCTGAGGCAGGATAATCGCTTGAACCTGGGAAGTGGAGGTTGCAGTGAACTGAGATCGCACCATTGCACTCCAGCCTGGGTGACAGAGCAAGACTCCATCTCAAAAAAAAGAAAGAAAGAAAGAAAAAAAAGCCAAAGGAAAAATTAATGCTACTGATCCTGACACTGACCACACTCTCTCCTTCCCTACCTCGTCTGTGTCCCCCATGGGCCGAGAAGGCCAGAAAGCATGAGAGCCATGGTCCTGTCCCATGCAGGATGACTTCCCTAGGCACATAGCTGAGTGGAGGGAAGTGGAGATTGGATCTGAAGAAGCAAAAGATGGTACACCCAGTACCAGTGACTGCATCTGCCACACTGGCCATGCCTGCTGGTCACAGGCCCCTGAAGTCAGCTTCCTTCATCTTTTACCATTTTCCTTCCCAAGCCTGACAGCCACATTAAAAGCTTCTATGCACTAAAGGATTTGGACTCTTGCACAAGTGAGGCCATCCATGTGCATGAGCATGAACTGAACCCAGCATTGTGCATTCATTCAGCAAATCTGATAAATGCCTCCTTGAGCCAGAATCTAAGCCAGACCATGAAATGGAAGCCAGTGAAACAAAGATTCCGGGGCAGTGCCCACACCACCGCCACTGTGGGTTATCCCTTCAAAGTAGTATGTGTTTATCTGAGTGTTAATAGAGAAAAACTAGCACTTCAAACATTTGATTTCACAAATGTTCAATTTAAATAAATATCCTGGAGTTACTAGAAGTGAGTCTAGTTTTAAAAGCTATTAAGAAAACGGCAGATTCGGTGGGTGGGTCATGCCTATAATCCCAGCACTTTGGGAGGCCGAGGCAGATGGATTGCTTGAGGCCAAGAGTTCGAGACTAGCCAGGACAATGTAGTGAGACCGTCCCCATCTCCAGAAAAACTTTTTTAAAAAAATTAGCCAGGCATGGCAGCAAACGCCTGTAGTCCCAGCTACTTGAGAGGCTGAGGCTAGAGGATTACTTGAGCCCAGTAGTTTGAAGCTGCAGTGATCATGCCACTGCACTCTAGCCTGGGCAACAGAGTGAGACCCTGTCTCCAACAAAGAAAACAATGAAGAAAAAAAAATAGCAGTTCAGGTAATGTGCAGATATGGCAAAAAAAAAAAACAAAGAATATGGCAGGGTTGGCAAAGGACTGAAGTTTAGGAAGTTTGTCAATGAAAGGTAGAGCTCAGACTCATGCTTTATTGACAAGTTGGAGGACGGCAACTAAGTCAGGTATACAAATGAGTGGACTAGAAGGCAGGGTGTAAGATCGGGGTACCACACCATTGGTGCCCAGCTGCTACTCCTTCCATGCAGAAGGTAGATCTTCCTCCACCAATTCTCTTCTCAACAGGTTAATGCCGGGCCAATGGCCTATGCACGAGCTTTTCTTGAAGAAACCAATGCAAAGAAGTACCCTGACAACCAAGTAAAGCTTTTGAAGGAGATCTTCAGGTAAGCTTCTCTTTGTTGGAGTGTTCTTCCTTGAACTTCCTCAGACAGGGAGTCCTCAATCCCCCAAGAATCCATCACACCAAAACTCACTGAGGTGGCAGAGTCCATCAGCAGCCTGACTCTGAACTCACAGTCACTGAACTCAATGCCACTTGCGAGGACTGGTTTTTAATTTGTTTAATGCTGTTGCTAAAGGCAATTTGCAGATGCATGTGGGCAGGCCCTTGACGTGAATGAGCGCCTCATCAAAGAGGACCAGCTGGAGTACCAGGAAGAACTCAGGTCCCACTACAAGGACATGCTCAGCGAACTCTCCACTATCATGAATGAGCAGGTAAGCGCTCCTTGGTGCACATGCGCGATCAGTGGACAGAAAATCCCTTTCACCCCCAATGCCAGAAGGACAGGAAAGAGGCCCTTTTCTTGCTGCAGAAATCACTGCATCAGTGCCATGTTGCTGATCTATTTTCTCTCCTGTGCACACCACCTCTTGCCCCAAAGCAGAGGTCAGGTTGGGGAAAAATCTATAGGAAAGGATTATGAGAATCCAGATACTTTCCACAGTCCACATGAACCCTTGGTTTTTCTAGACTATGTGAGTCCCATCAAATGCTGAGGAACACTGTGTGGCATTCCCATGAGGGTTTGCTGCCACCCTCCGCCATCCCTGGTTGAGGACCGCACAACTCTAAGGCTGTGATGTGGAGTCCACAGTTGAGGGGGTCTCTGCACTATACTCAGGATGAACCCCAAGACTAGTCATGGCTGTTTGCTACCAAGACTGCCTCTGTGGCGGCTGGGCCTCCTGCAGATGTGCAGAATTCAGATAAAACTCTACCACCCACTCCATAAGCAAGTCATCCGTGATGTCTCGGATGTGTACAGCATGTTCTGTAAGGCTGCACACAAAATGTGGGCATTCAGTCATCTCAGTACTTTTTGGGTGACTAAAAATCAACTGGTTGAAAGCCAAATGTTACTTCCTGGCCGAGTTCCTAGAATTCATAAATACCCCCACGCTCTACCTGCACATCTCAGCACCCATGTCCCCCCCACAAACCCCCACGCTCTACCTGCACATCTCAGCACCCATGTCCGCCCCATACCCCCATGCTCTACCTGCACATCTCAG
>NW_012105020.1:332813-377583 GCF_000951045.1 Mandrillus leucophaeus
ACCCCCACGCTCTACCTGCACATCTCAGCACCCATGTCCCCCCCATACCCCCATGCTCTACCTGCACATCTCAGCACCCGTGCCCCCCATACCCCCACGCTCTACCTGCACATCTCAGCACCCGTGCTCCCCCCCCATGCCCTCACATTCTACCTGCACATCTCATCACGCGTGCTCCTCCCCAGGACTTAGATGTTTTCTCTACAGAAAAACTGAGGGACAGAACTTGAATTAGCCTCCCAGTAGTGCTTCATACATGGTAGCCACCCACTGAATATGCATTTCCCTTGTTTTCCTTAAATGGCCTGGCATCAATACGATTCACAAACCATGAAGTGTGTTGTATGAATCTGTTTTTTCTAATTGCATTTCCCATCTTGCTTCTTTTCTTTTTTTCCATCTCCTTCCATCTTGATTTTTAGCTCTCCGTTGTAGCTAGAGAAAGAAATGGTTGACCGAGTTATATTGGAGAAAATGAATTGCCGTAGATAGGATTCCTCATGGAGGTAGTATTGGTTTGGGCTACTTGAGGGGTGATGGGAATTAGGTACTCAGGAGAGATGACATGACAGAATGGGGAAAATCATAAATCTGGGAGTGAAATAAAAAGAACAAACGATGGATCTGAAAGTTTGGGAAGGTGGTGAAGGAATGCTTGTCTCCAACTGTCAATCACATCTGACCTAGAAACTTTGCACAAAAATGCTTTTTCTCTTTTTTCCTGACAGCTCTGTCGAGGTCCGTGTTTATACAGCTTCTGTTCCTCTGTGTCTAGTATTTCCCTCAGTACTGTAAGCAAAAGTGGTATGTTTTTCTTT
The DNA here is from genome assembly GCF_000951045.1 of Mandrillus leucophaeus. NCBI lineage: Eukaryota > Metazoa > Chordata > Mammalia > Primates > Cercopithecidae > Mandrillus > Mandrillus leucophaeus. Next base: position 333,632 of record NW_012105020.1, read on the forward strand.
CTTTATGTCTACTCTGTCCTTTGTGGCCTTCTGGTGTACCCCTCTCTTCCTAGCCACTCAGTTTCTCTAGTCACCTCCATAGTAGCTAGTACTCTCTAAGTTTTTATTTAATTAGAACAATTCCATTTCCATTTCAAGGGAGATCAACGGGGTGGGGGGGAAAGCCTAGTGATTTAAACTGAAGTTAACAACGTAGCTTTTAAAATGAAAATGCATACTCCAACTTTTAAAATATATTTGAGCTGATTTGTTTCCAAAACAAAGATATGCTATACCTCAAAGTGCTAAAACAAAAATATAAAGACAAGGACCAGGTGCTTAAGGGGAGAGAAAAATCATTTCTTTTCCAGGAAACATTTGCTAAAAGAAGCAAAACTTGACTCTATGCCTCGTGGAAACTGACACAAAGAAAAGAAACTGATGGATTGCACAGGCCTTGTTATAGAAATAGATCTGTAAAAAGATCTGTCCACAGGAAAGATACACCTCCTCCTGGTTCTGAACTTCAATGGGGATTTGTCACCTAGGTCTCTATCTATCGGAATGCCTTCACATACCTATCTATTCATGCACATATTCTGAAAACAGGTACATATAAAATTACAATGAAGAAAAAAATTCTATTGAACACTTGAAAATAGAAACAGGCTGGGCACAGTGGCTCACGCCTGTAATCCCAGCACTTTGGGAGGCCGAGGTGGTTGGATCACCTGAGGTCAGGAGTGCGAGACCAGTCTGACCAACATGGTGAAACCCCGTCACTACTAAAAATACAAAAAAGAAAAAAAATTAGTCGGATGTGGTGGCACATGCCTGTAATCCCAGTTACTCAGGAGGCTGAGGCAGGAGAATCACTGAACTCAGGAGGCAGAGGTTGCAGTGAACCAAGATCATACTATTGCACTCCAGCCTGAGTGACAAGAGCAAAACTCCGTCTTAAAAAAAAAAAAAAAAGAAAGAAAAAGAAAAAAGAAACAATTAGAATGGATAGCTAGATATCAAAATATAAAAAAGAAATAGAAAAATAGAACTAATTATGTGTAAGCAAACCCAGATTTGGCTGCTCTCTGCTCAAAAGTCGAACGCTAGAAGTGAGAGTTGATGGGAAGAAAAGCAGGTTTATTCAAAGAGCCAGCAAACATGAAGATGGTGATCCAGCATCCTAACGTGGCATCTTAACTCGGTACACATTTTAGGCGCTTTTTAAGTTAAGGGCAGGGAGAAAAGAAAGTGGTTGAAATCAAGAAGTGTCTGATGACCACAGATATCTGGGCACCAGCAAGGGTCTGAGGAGGCTGGAAACTTCTTTGTCCTTGGTCAGGTCACAGTGCTCCTATAAATCTTCTAACAAAACATTGTCAGTTGTTTACGTACTTCTTTAATCCCATAGTTAGTTTTAAAATCTACGTGAGGCCGGGCGCAGTGGCTCACACCTGTAATCCCAGCACTTTGGGAGGCTGAGATAGGCAGATTGTCTGAGGTCAGAAGTTCGAGACCAGCCTGGCCAACATGGTGAAACCCCGTGTCTACTAAAAATACAAAAATTAGTTGGGCGTAGTGGCAGGCGCCTGTAATTCCAGCTATTTGGGAGGCTGAGGCAGGAGAATCGCTTGAATCCAGGAGGCGGAGGTTGCAGTGAGCTGAGATCGTGCCACTGCACTCCAACCTGGGTGACAAAGGGAGACTCCGTCTAAAAAAAAACTCCATGATTGCTGTTTTTTCAGATTGTATCAGTGCTCCAAAATGATCCCAGCTTACATGCAGGAATGGGTAAAAGCCCCATGATTAAAACTAAAAAATGTAGTTATGTTCATCCTTCTGCTGTTTCAGCGACATATGCAATTCACTCGAAAAGTGTCTAGAAAAGTATTAGCTTGGGGAGTATTTTGAATACATCTAGTTAATGAAGGAGCCTTCAGTATAAGGAAAGAGACAAGACAAGATAAAGTGGATGCTACTGTGTAAAATGGAGATGTTGAGATAAAGTAGTTTGAGTTGTCACTGACCAGCAGGCAATAATTTTTTTTTTTTTTTTTTTTTGAGACGGAGTCTCGCTCAGTCACCCAGGCTGGAGTGCAGTGGCGCGATCTCGGCTCACTGCAAGCTCCGCCTCCCGAGTTCAAGCCATTCTCCTGCCTCAGCCTCCCAAGTAGCTGGGACTACAGGCGCCCGCCACCTCACCGGCTAATTTTTTTGTATTTTTAGTAGAGGCGGGGTTTCACCATGTCAGCCAGGATGGACACAATCTGCTGACCTCGTGATCCACCCGCCTCGGCCTCCCAAAGTGCTGGGATTACAGGCGTGAGCCCCCGTGCATGGCAATAATTGCTTTTATAGTTGCCAAAATTCCATACTGTTTATAATAAATAGCAAAAAAACATAAAAGGCTTGAGGCCAAAGGAATGCATATAAGCATTCAGATTAAGCATCAGTATAAGATGCCCATTTGGGGTCTGTTTCAACATTCAGTAAGAATAACAGCATACTGAAGTCAACTGTGACGATGGGTATCCAATGTAAAATACAGAGAAAGGAACAGACCCAATCTGGTGTGATGCCAAGCATAGGTATACTGCACCTGGAGTCTACTCTTTGAACACATCATCAGTCGGATTATTTATTCAGAGCTTTGTGATATTGATCATAAGGAGAATTTACTGGTAGTATAGGGTGCTCTCAGCTGAGTGCTCTTTGGGGAACAGAAGTAGCGATTTTATCTTGGAAGAGTAGAGATGAAGGTCATGGCACAGTGGGACAATGTGTGAAGTTAGTGGAAAAATCTTCACAATTCTTTGTACAGAAATCTCTTCTGTACAAAGATATATTTTAAAAGTGTCTGGAGTTTCTGCTGTTATTGTGCTTACACGTCATTATTTGAATCAATCTGAAAAAGTATTTTTTAGGCACACTAACATTATTTTCAAAATTAAAATCAGGTCAAGACTTTTATTTACTGTATTTCCTTTTATGCAAACATTTAAATGAGGTTTCTAATGTTTCCCTTTTTTTGGCACATGCTGACAATATAAATGATAGCCTTTTAGAATAGAATAAAATCCTGGAATTACTCAGATATATTTTGTAAGTTTCACCCAACATTTATAAATTTATGTCAGATAGCGGAAGATGATGGTGAAGCTATTTTAACTTTCACCAAAAGTTAAAGCCAGCACACCGTCTTGGGGAAAAATTCTTTAGATCTACTTTGATACGAGTCTTTTCGTAATTTGCATAAATCACCCTGTGGGGAATAAAAACCTGTATTCTGGGTTTTAATTTTGTGTTTGGGATATTAACATTAACCTCTGCATTATTTTATTTCGTTGTGTTGTTTTTTCCTGTTTTAAGATTACGGGCAGGGACGACCCGTCAAAGCGCGGAGTGGACCAAACCTGCACTCGAGTAATTAGCAAAGCAACTCCGGCCCTACCCACGGTCTCCATCTCATCTAGTGCTGAAGTCTGAGGGCTCTGCAGCATCAGATCCGCCTCTAAGAGAACTTTCTGAATTTGCAGCTAATCTCGGGGAAGATAGGTTTAATTTATTTGAAGTTTTCATGGTGTTAATATTTTTGTTTACCTCGCTAAGCTTCAGAATTTTGCCAATCTCTGAATTTGCACATTTTGTATAATTTTTTTTTTCTTTGAGCAGTGTTGATCAAGCCAAGGTGAGTATTTGCCATGAAATTCCAGTGAATGTGTAGCTCAAATGCAAACCCTAAGTTTGCTGTCAGTTATTGTATGGTCAGTACCCCAGTCCTAGTACACATATTTTAAAGGTTAAAGTGAATGTTTTTGTAACATTTAAGCATATTTCAGATGTAAATAAAAGATTGTAAAATATACGGTTTTTACCAAATTTAAAAGATCCTTTTTAGTTAATACTATGACAGTACTAAAAATATATGAATAACATTTCAGATACCATTATATTAAAATATTTGTGTATGTGTACAGAAGTGTTGATAAATACTAATCTTTAAAGTTTGTGGAGTTTCTTTATTTGTAATATATGTGCTCTTAAAAGCAATGGGATGTGAAATTATGAAAGTCTTTTATTGTTCATAGAAATAAAAAATACGGTTACTTTGCATTTGGTTTCCTCTTGAAGACTGGGTGCGTTACTGAGAAAAACGGTTCATTGGATACCTGCTGAATGCAAATCTACACTCAATACTTAGGATGCCTTGCCAAGAAGCCAAGAAAGGACTCACATCTCAGCTCAGAAGTTCCTCCAAAGATGAAATGGGTAGATCAGAGGTTTCCAAACATAAGAGAGACTTAGAATGACTTGGGGAAAATATAATGAATCCGAATCTTAAGGTCTGTGGAGGTTCTCAGAGGGATCACAAATGTTCCATTTCTCTGCTCTAACCTTGTGGTAGGATTGCACTTTCCTGCCTCTTTTGAAGGCAAGCATGATCATGTGACTTGCTATAACCATTGAAATGTAGGCAGAAGTAACATGTGTTACTTTCAGGCAGAGGCTTCAAAGCCAGTAAGTAGTTCTTCCCAGTTGCTTCCCCTGATGTACTTACTGATGTACCTGAAGCCGTGATTTACTTACCTTTGACGTACTGTGTCAGTCTCAATACCCAGGTAACCACAGTGAGCAAGACACACACACACACACACACACACACACACACACACGCTCGCTCTCTCTCTCTCTCTCTGCTAACCCTGTTGGTCATATAGTCTTGAGTGAGAAATACCATTTCGCTGCGTTACGATTCAAGATTGTTTGTTACCGCCGTGTCATAAGCTTATCAGAGCTATGACTGATAGGTGCTGACCCAGGTTTGGGAACCACTGACATTTTCCACCCTCTGGCCCACTTCCCTTCCCTAGCGAATACTGCCTGCCATGGATCTGAACTGAGCTGCTTCTAGGTGTGCAGAAGGCAAGCTAGAGAATCTAATTTTCATATTCACCTTCAGCAGTCATTCCAAAGCCCCAGACTCAAAGAAGGAGACTTTAGCTGAGTTCATATTTCTGCTATGCAAGTCCATTGGCCATGTCAGTACTCGATGGTGAGGAGGGAGGTGAGAGGTTGGAATGCATATTTAAATGTTGAGTATACAGAAAGAATAGAAAGATACTTTGGGTAAAACCTCTGATCCCTCAAGACACTTTTTTATTTTATTTTATTTTATTTATTTATTTATTTTTTTTTTTTGAGACAGAATCTTGCTCTGTTGCCCAGGCTGGAATGCGACGGCACGATCTTGGCTAACTGCAGCCTCTGCCTGCCAGGTTCAAGTGATTCTCCTGCCTCACCCTCCCAAGTAGCTGGGATTACAGGCATGCACCACCATGCCTGGCTAATTTTTGTACTTTTAGTAGAGACAGGGTTTCACCATATTGACCAGGATGGTATCAATCTCCTGACCTCGTGATCTGCCCGCCTTGGCCTCCCAAAGTGCTGGGATTACAGGCATGAGCCACCACGCCCGGCCTCAAGACACATTTAACTATTCTTTTCTTAAATAGATTTCACTTCTTTATTTAGAAAAGATTGCCCTGTGATGAGCTTTGCCCAAAGCATTATTCCCAGCTTAATTCTGGCTCCAGTTCTCTTGGTTCCTGACTGACTGGGTCAGCATCTCAGGTCTTTTAATTTCCCTGTATGTAGCTTTTGGCCACCTTAGACATCACTACTCCAGGCACCCAGGAAGACTCTGCCTCCTATATCATCTCCCACCTAATTCCCACCTGTAGGCTCAAGTCCTCTCACCCATGCCAATCCACCCATCTCCCATGCCCCCAGGACATAGTTGGCAATGAGTTGCCTCCAAATCTGAAAATAAATCTTCCCAAAAAATCTCCAAGGAAGTAACTGAAAATAATAGATCTTTGTGCCTGTGTCAGGTGCCAAATATTCTAATTTTTCCATCACAAACCACAATATCTTTGAGGACGTCACTGTTTTGCCCCTGACACTGTTCATAGAACAAGAATTTTAAATACAATTGCTCTAAAGAGAATCACCTAAGACCACTCTGCCTTAACAGCATTGAAACTCACCCTGCACAATCCCAACACCTTTTACTTCTTCCTTTCTCTAGAGCAGATGCATCAGACTGGCTGCTTAGTGATGGAATCCAGTATGCATGTTTTATCTGCCAAACACGTAGTATTAATTTTATTTCAGTTAGGTGTCAACATTTAAATATTAGGAGACTTTGTATAGATTTCCAGCTCCCTGGTATCTGTTGAATGCTCAGGCCATTTAGCAGTATTGGAATTGCACTCCCCCATCACAACAATAAGTGAAAATTGAGACACTGTTGCCCCACTTACATGTGTTTTCCGGCTTGCAGCAATATGCACCAAGCCCTAATCGACTTATACCAGGCAGCCCCTCTTATTTATATTTCCTGGCTAGATCCCATAGGCATGTCTAGACCCCAGTTCAAACAAACTATTATTATCTATCTCACCGTAGTAATCACTCATGGACAGAAGACCACTTGCTTCAGAATCAGATAAAACACCTGTTAAGATGCATACTTCTCTGTGCCATAAGAACTTCTGAAATAGAACCCCAGGAGTGGAGTCCAGTACCCAGGCCCACATGATTCTTAGACATACTGGGTATAAAAAACCCACTGGGTCCTCTGCTGATTAGCTACCCCTTAAAACATTACTGTACAGATGATAAAGCCTTGTAAAACAGTGACCTGAAATTGCCAAGAAACCAAATTCTTATTTTACATTCTTTTTCATCTTTGTATAAAGTTAAATTAATACTCCTCAAAATAAGCCCAATAAAAAATGGTAGTAACTCTTCCAGTTCTACAGATGAAAAGGATGAAAAGAAGACAAATGGCATTTTCCCCTATAATTTACCCTGGAAAGGATCCAACACAGAATACGTGGATCTAATACTTGGGATGTCAGCCCTGGCTCTGTCCCCTCATTCATTCATCATCCCGCTCAGTAGCTACTTCTCTTTTCACTCTCATTTCAAAGTGCAAAATGCCCAGACTATAAAAAATGAACATAATCCCCTATTTTTGGTGACAATTACCTTACAAATGAGTGTCCATTATCCAAACCTCATATAGTACATCTCTAGTCCTGTGTTAACACTCACTTAGAAACCAATACGAATGGTCCAATCACCATGTTTCCTTCCTAATGACAGCTTTCTGGGGGATGTAGTCACAGGGAGATGGAGAGAACATTGCTGGGAAGGCCTGGCTTTTATAATCCTGAACGCTGGTCTCTCTGCAGAAGGGGTCCACCATATTTGCAGACGGATGATTTATCATATTAGTCAAACCCCAGAAAGCTAAAAATATATATTATAGGATTTCAGTACTCCTATGAGCAGTTAGGAAATAAGAAACTTTTGAGAACAAATGTGACAAAATGATACTAAATCAAAGTTATTATTTGCTCATATTACAAGTGGCCCCCATATCCCCCACCCCTACACTTAGAGCAGTGAAAAACTATATACCATATATTCAATGTTATATGTTAATATATTTTGTTGAGAAAATGACGAAGTGTAGGCATGATTGGCCTTCAAGATTATCTGCAGAGAGCCCCTTGCCTTCCTCCTAATTTCATATCCCATCTGCTTGCCTATGCGCAACCTTCACTAGAGCTGCAATGTTCTGCTCACTTAAGAGAGAAAAAAAAAAAAAAAACCAGGAGTGGTGGCTCACACCTGTAATCTCAGCACTTTGGGAGGCCGAGGTGGGTGATTCATGAGGTCAGGAGATCGAGACCATCCTGGGTAACACAGTGAAACCCCGTCTCTACTAAAAATACAAAAAATTAGCCGGGCGAGGTGGCGGGCACCTGTAGTCCCAGTTACTCAGGAGGCTGAGGCAGGAGAATGGCCTGAACCCAGGAGGTGGAGCTTGCAGTGAGCCAAGATCTCACCATTGTACTCCAGCCTGAGCGACAGAGCAAGACTCCATCTCCAAAAAAAAAAAAAAAAAACCATTCCTGTCCTTTCCTCCCTTTTCTCCCAGCACGGAAATCTAACCCATACACATCAGGAGCCAGCTTAATTCATATGTACAGTGGATGCAGTGAAATCATACCTAGATCTTCCTTCAGAACTGAGATCCCCGTTTCCCAAGCTATGTGGACTCCCAGTGGATCTCAGCTGAGTCCCTCTTGCTCCAGGTCACATCACCAGCTCAGCGGAAGCTCACTTCAATGACTGGTTGAGGATGAGAAGCACAAAGGCGCTCATTGCCCCGGCTCTAAAAATCATCCTGGTTCCCCAGCTCCTCCTAATAGGCCTCTTGCAACTGCTTCACAGTTCAACTCCTCCCTCTAAGCAAATTCCCAAGAAGCACTGGGAATTGCTTTGTAAACATCTTGCATGTAAATCTCCACCTCAGAGCCTGTCTTTTTGGGAGTGGGTTAAGTCAGGAGGTCCTCCTGAGGCTTTGCTTGTGTTCCTAGCTTGCCTGGATTTTCCATCCTCTGCCCATGACTGGCAGGTGTTGCTTGCATCACCCGTCTCCCTCTTCTCCTTAGTTACATCATCCATTATCATGTCATTGTCTGTGTTTTCTTCCAATCCTGTCATGGCTTCCCTGAAGCAGATTGTGTCTTAATCTTTGTAATCTTGAAGGTTTGACATATTGACCTGCCCTTCAGAGTTTTGGAGTCAAATTCTCAACGTTCTGTTGAATGCAGTCATTCCAGAGAAAATGCTAGGGCAGGGAATGGGGAGCAGAGGAAGATGGATTAGGGGCCCAGACTTCACCGTAGGAATGAGTGTCCTTGAATCTCTTTTACAAGGGACTATTTTTGAAAATATCAGAGTTTACTGGATTTTGGCTTCTTTTCAGTTCTCAGGGTTTTGCCACTGAAGTATTTGATACTGGATATGTTTATCTGCAGGAGCAAACTTAGGCAAAATTGTTAACAACATGATCTTTTTATTTGGAAGTTTCCCAAGTCATCTTTGCTCCAAGCTCCGTTAGATTCTTGTCCTCTCCGGTCACCTGCTACCTACCATTACCTTGTCACAGTCCTTTCTCGGCCTACACCCAGGCCTGCCTTGGTTAAACAGAGCCCCCTCCCCTTCTCACTCCGTGCCTTTTTTGTTTCCAAAGGGACTCCAATTCAAATGCCAACTCCAATCAAAAGGAACTTGTTTCCTTGAACACTGGGTTGAGAAGGAGCATGTGAGGCCACCTCTGCTCCAGGAGGTTTGAGCATCTTATGAGGTCCGGGGCACTGGCGTTAGGAATGGTGGCCCATTTTCTGTGTCTTTGCCACTCCTGTGAACCCTACTCAAGACTAACACTAATTCAGCTCAAACTAGAATGCAAATGGCTGATTACAGGAAAAAGAGCTATGGTTTCCTGAGATAAATTAATACCTTCAAAGGACAATCTTTAACCCAAGAGGATGAATTTCTGATTTGGGTGATACTAGGTTTTCAGATATTCTACCACTGAAGTTTTTCTCCACCCATACCCCCTCTTCATCATCTCACTGCATGAGCAATCATCTCCTGTATCTAGGCCTAAAGCCAGTCCTAAACATATTCATTTAAATCTAGGTGGCATAGTAAGTTATGAAGAACCATACCTGATAACGGTCTCAAGGCTCAAATCAGTATGTCCTTGGGCCAATCACTTAAACTCTTTAAACCTCATCTCTAAGAGGGGAAAATAATAGCTACTGAAAGGGTTGTTAGAAAAAAAGGCAGGAGGACATATGGGTACTTTGTAGAGTGGTATATATATATGTCATATGATAGTCCTGAATTGACAAGTTCCAATGAGCAATCCAAGCTACTCATTCCATCTTCTTACATCATTACAAAGCAACTGACATCAATGAGACCTGATGCTCACACAGTATTCAAGGTCTGAGAGCCACTGAGAGAGCTGCATGTGAGTAAAACTAATAAAAGAAGTTTTCAAATGTAAGAAAGTTTATGTAGGATCACAATTTTTTTAAGCAAATGGAGACAAGTGTAAGGAATGACAAAAGCTGGCATCTAGGCCAGTCCTCTGCACATCCACTCAGCCATGTCCCGAGCCTTCACTAGAAGATCCAGGGACTACTTAAAGAACACAGCCCCATTCTAACCAGGAGGTCATCTGCCTGAGATGCAGCATGACAAAAATTAATCTGGGTTTTAAAGGCCAATCTGGGAGGGGCTTCAGATAACTAGAAGCATCTGGTACTCACCTCCTTCACAAAGAAGAACCAAAATAGTGAGTAGATAATCACACTTTGAATACATAATTTAAGACAGAACAGCAGAATTCCGCAGAGAAGTGACAGCAAACATGGAAGGCAAAGGAGAAGAAAGTGAGGCAGCCTGCTCTCCCAGAGCATCTAGAAACCTGGAGAAGCTTCCTAATGTGGGCAAACAGTAAGTGAGAGACCCCCAGTGGTCCACATTCCCACCACAGACTTCTGCAATCATAGCCACAGGAGAGCCGCTTGACAGTCATGGGCCCTCAGGCCAACACAGGAGGTGCTTGGAGATTGCTCAATAGCATTGATCCAGAGAGGGAGCTCACACTGGGTCCCACACATCCATAGTTCTAAGCAGTTACAGCACAGCACCATTCTGGAAACCCAGCCCTCACCAGAAGGCATTCTGCTTTAGGTCCCAACAGACCCTATATCTCTATACCCCTTTGGCCCCACTGACATCCCCCACCCGCAGCTGCTGCTACAATACCCAGCAAGCTGGCAAGAGCCACTGGGAGCAAGCACTACCCCTGCAATTCCCCACCCAGCAGAGGAACTACCATGTATTTTCCATGCACCTTGAGGTCAGGCTTTCCTGCCCACAGACACTACTGCTCCCAGTTGCCACCACCAGGGCCAAACTTCTGCCTAGACATCTAGGCATTTCCATACATCCTCTGAAATCTACGCAGAGGTTCCCAAACCTCAGTTCTTGACTTTGGTGCACTGGCAGGCTCAACACCACATAGAAGCTGTCAAGACTTGAGGCTTGCACCCTCTGAAGGCCTGAGCTGTAACTTGGCCCCTTTTAGCCATGCCTGGAGCAGCTGGGATGCACAGCACCAAGTCTAGACTGCACACACCACATGGACCCTGGGCCTGGCCCACAAAACCATTGTTTCCTCCTAGGCCTCTGGGCCTGTGATAGGAGGGGCTACCGTGAAGATCTCTGACATGGCCTGGAGACATTTTCCCCATCGTCTTGGTGACAATGTTCGGCTCCTCATTACTTATGCAAATTTCTGCAACTGGCTCAAATTTCTCCTCAGAAAATGGGATTTGCTTTTCCATTACATTGTCAAGCTGCAAATTTTCCAAACTTTTATGCTCTGTTTCCCTTTTAAAACTGAATGCCTTTACCAGCACCCAAGTCACCTCTTGAATGCTGTGCAACTAAGAAACTTCTTCTGCCAGATATCCTAAATCATCTCTCTCAAGTTCAAAGTTCCACAAATCTTTAGGGTAAGAGCAAAATGCCACCAGTCTCCTTGCTAAAATATAACAAGAGTCACCTTTGCTCCAGTTCCCAACAAGTTCCCCATCTCCATCTGAGACTACCTCAGGCTGGATCTTATTGTTCATATCACTATCAGCATTTTTGTCAAAGCCATTCAACAAGTCTCTAGGTAAAGTTCCAAACTTTCCCACATTTTCCTGTCTTCTTCTGAGTCCTTCAAATTGTTCCAACCTCTGCCTGTTACCCAGTTCCAAAGCTGATTCCACATGTTCAGATATCTTTTCAGCAGTGCCCCACTCTACTGGTACCAATATACTGGGCCACCATGCCCAGCTAATTTTTGTGTTTTTAGTAGAGATAGGGGTTTCACCATCTTGGCCAGGCTGGTCTTGAACTCCTGACCTCAGGTGATCCACCCGCCTTGGCCTCCCAAAGTACCAGAATTACAGGTGTGAGCCACTATACCTGGCCAATATTAATATACCAACTATAGCTACATTGTTTCTTGGATATATTTCTAATTCATAAGAAATATATCCAAGTTAGTCCCTTTTCATGCTCCTGATAAAAACATACCTGAGACTAGGCAATTTACAAAAGAAAGATGTTTATTGGACTCACAGTTTGACATGGCTGGGGAGGCCTCACAATCACAGCAGAAGGTGAAAGGCACATCTCACACGGCGGCAGACAAGAGAAGAGAGAGCATGCGCAGGGAAACTCACATTTTTAAAACCATCAGAACTCATGAGACTTATTCACTATCGCAACAACAGCACAGGAAAGACCCACTCCCCCAATTCAAACATCTCTCACTGGGTTCCTACCATGATATACGGGATTTGTGGAAGTTACAATTCAAGATGAGATTTGGTGGGAACACAACCAAACCATATCAGCATGTAACAAAATAACACATGTACCCCATAAATATATATGAATATTATGTATCAATTTTAAAAATTTAAAAAGAGTTGATTAACCTATGGGCAAACAAGAGGATCCGCTATGAATAAGGGGCAAATAAACACGTTTGGGCTCAGAATATGGGTGATTATAATGTTCCAGGTAAATTATGAGATGAGGAATGTCAGTCAAAAAAAAATCCCATAAAAGTTCTAAACTCCCTTATCTTGTTATTCTTATAACAGGTTGCATGTGGTAGGGGATGGGATATATGAGAAGATTAATTTGATGGAGAAGGTAATGGTGATTGAGCCTGAATAATTGAGCAAGGTTTAAAAAGAATAGCTTTAAATAACACTAACATGAAGGATTCTCCAGAGGAATCTGCTTGCAGTTTTCTTTTTTTCTTTTTTTTTTTATTTGAGACAGAGTCTCACTCCAGGCTGGAGTGCAATGGCACAATCTTGGCTCACTGCAACCTCCACCTCCCAGGTTCAAGCAATTCTCCTGCCTCAGCCTCCTGAGCAGCTGGGACTACAGGTGCAAGTCATCATGCCCAGCTAATTTTTGTGTTTTTAGTAGAGATAGGGGTTTCACCATCTTGGCCAGGCTGGTCTTGAACTCCTGACCTCAGGTAATCCACCCACCTTGGCCTCCCAAAGTACTGGAATTACAGGTGTGAGCTACCACACCTGGCCAATATTAATATACTAACTATAGCAACATTGTTTCTTGGATATATTTCTAATTCATAAAGGGTATTTATTTTTTAGGCTGATGACTTTTCTTTTTTGTTTGTTTGTTTTTTGAGACAGAATCTCTCTCTGTCACCCAGGCTGGAGTGCAGTGGCACGATCTCGGTTCACTGTAACCTCCACCTCCTGGGTTCAAGTTATTCTCCTGCCTCAGCCTCCTGAGTAGTTGGGACTACAAGCACATGCCACCACACCCAGCTAATTTTCCATATTTTCAGTAGAGACAGGGTTTCACAGTGTTAGCCAGGATGGTCTCAATCTCCTGACCTTGTGATCCACTCACCTTGGCCTCCCAAAGTGCTAGGATTAGAAGACGTGACCCCTGCCAACGTTTCTTGCATGTTATCAAAAATAGTGCAACTGTAACTACTAAAACTATGGTGGGTAAGGTGTTGTTGGTGTTGGTGTTGTTATAAATAGGACAGTGGTACTTGCAGGATTTTTTATTAAACAGTGTGGCCCATGGACTGAGAAAGTAAGTTTGTTTAATAACACTTGCACGGAGATTAGTGAGTTCCCTTGGATTTTAAGGAACCTGTCTTCTACAATGTGACTTTTCCCTTTAGATGAGTGAATTTTTAAAGAAGTAAGAATAACAAAGTTGCATAATAATTTAAATCCAATAAATGATAAATTTTTACTTCTTAACAAGAGTAACATGAACTGAAAATTTAGCCCAAAAGGATCTGGGTGGTTCTATGGAAACATTTCCAAGCAGCAACCCCCAAGCCCAGGGAATACGGTTTTCACTGCCTCCCTTTAAAAACACTCCTTTAAAATCCTGCAGTCAAATAGGCCCATCACATTCTACTGAATGGTTTCAAATTTGCGTGTCTTTCTTCTTCTGAATAGCTGAGCAAAAAGACATCAACTCCCTTAGGTTTATTGAACTGAGTCTTCCTGAGTTAAAGAATTTATGGAGTATATGACCCCCTTACTTTGCCTTTAACATTTAGAAGAGCTGAAAATAGAAGTCCTCACCAGAAAAAACTGTTTTCGTTAGGACTTTAAGCCCAAGAGTTGCAGATAGATGCAAAACAATCATTATTCTTTTCCTCAAGGGACCTAGGTTCACATATTATGTTATTTATAGAGACCACTGGGAAAAGTTGAGAATGAAAAAATAACAGCTCTTTCCAAACCAGTGTTCACTGGCTTTTATAGCATAACTTGGGAATATAACTGTGCTAACAGAGTCTAATTCTTCTGCCCATTTTCCTTTCCTATCTCACTATTGCTCCTGCTTGGAATGAGTCAGAATCCCAAGAGGGGATGGGTAGGTACCACACCCCAGTAATGGGGATTTCCTAACATCATACATTTGGCAAGAACAAAAGGGATGTTTTAAAAAATGCACGAAACACAAATGAATTCTAGCCCAACAAAGTCAGCCAACAATTCTCTGACTCCGTGGCAAGTCACTGGCCCTGGAGGATCTGAAGTTTCCCATTTACAGAAGCTCCCACGTGTTGAGGCATCTGTTTGTTTCTGGTGGATAACATGGCAACATTATACTTTATTTGGCCTTATTCACATGTACAGCATTAAAAGTTAGATTTTCAAATCAAATTGTCAATAAAATAACAACAGGATGCCTTAAATTTGAATAATAGGTTTCAACATGGCTTTGAGTTACCATGGATTTTTCCACTCTCCTCAAGGGCAGCTTTCCTCCTCTACTCAAACTGATAAAGACTTTAGTAAAAATGCAGAGCCCATGGAGGACTGTGTAGCTGAGAGGTGAAGCCAGCTGGACTTCCTGGGTCTAGTGGGGACTTGGAGAACTTTTCTGTTTAAAGGATTGTAAACACACCAATCAGCACTCTGTCTAGCTAAAGGTTTGTAAATGCACCAATCAGCACCCTGTAAAAATGCACCAATCAGTACTGTGTCTAGCTAAAGGTTTGTAAATGCACCAATCAGCACTCCATAAAAACGGACCAATCAGCACTCTGTAAAATGGACCAATCAGTGCTCTGTAAAATGGACCAATCAGCAGGATATGGATGGGGCCAAATAAGAGAATAAAAGCTGGCCACCCCAGCCAGCAGCGACAACCCACTCCCATCCCCTTCCACGCTGTGGAAGCTTTGTTCTTTCACTCTTTGCAATAAATCTTGCTGCTGCTCACTCTTTGGGTCTGTACTACCTTTATGAGCTGTAACACTCACCGCCAAGGTCTGCAGCTTCACTCCTGAAGTCAGCAAGACCATGAACCCACTGGGAGGAACGAACAACTCCCGACGCACCACCTTTAAGAGCTGTAACACTCACTGCAAAAGTCTGCGGCTTTACTCCTGAAGTAAACAAGACCACGAGCCCACCAGAAGAAAGAAACTCCAGACACATCTGAACATCTGAAGGAACAAACTCTGGACACACCGTGTTTAAGAACTGTAACACTAACCATGAGTGTCTGCAGCTTCATTCTTGAAGTCAGCGAGACCAAGAACCCACCAGAAGGAACTAATTTTGGACACAGAGCTACAATTCAATTGCATCTTCGGGGGGCCACAGAAATAATTCATGGCTAGAATCACAGATAATCATCCCACCCTTTCACCCTAGAAATGACCTTGAGTGCAGTGCTCATCGTGGGCGAGAACATTACTTTATCCTCTAAGCAGTTTCATCTTTTGAATGGAATTCACAACTTCTTGGGTTTACTGTTCACCGTATCAGATGACATTCCCTCTGAGGTCTAACTGTTAGCATATTTTCTTTTCTAAAATTAGCAAATAGTATTTTCCTTGTCAGAATAGCCCACTGATATTTTGTATACTATGATACCTTGACATTTGAATACACAATTAATATCAGATCTGAAAGACTTGCTACTGCCCAGGGTAGGTGACAAACACCTTCTCCTGGTCTCACACAGCTAAGATGTTACATGGCACAAGAGTAATGAAAAGAGAAATCCATGAAGGAGACAGAAAAGAAATAATTGAATATAAGCAAGTAACTCGTGAGAGGCAAAGATCGTGTCTTGTTTGTGTCTATCAGAGGCCTAGTGGAGTGCCTAGCACAGAGAAGATTTCAATCGACACTTTCCGAATACATAGGTGAATGAATAAATGAATCGAAAAGAAATCAAGGTTAGAGTTCCTTGAGCAATTTCTACTGACTAGTGACTCTTTTTGGTTTCCCTATTCATACTGTTGAAGGTGGAACATTCTAAATCAGAATGACATAGCAATGTGGAGCACCATTCTGGTTGTGGAGCAGTGTTGTACAGATCGAGGACTCCAGCTCCACTGCTAATTGCCTGTGTGGCCCTGAGTGAGTCTCCTCAGTGAGCTTCAGTCTCATTATCTGTAAAATGATAATAATAAATACACAAATTTTGAAATTGGCCCAATTTTTCCATAGAACTAATGGGTTTTTTCAGTAAATATAAAAATTGATTCTTTTGGTCTTAAAGCTGAAAATTACAGCTGTCTTCTCTGAGCCCCCTTCTCAGAAAACAGACAGTATCAAGGAACTGAAACTCACCAGAACTGAAACATTCAGACAATGAGATGCCAGACCCCTCATCTGTCATAATTCCCTAACTGACCACCTGCTTCCTACTAACCAATCCTCTTCCTTCCCTCTCCCTAATTCCTGTTTTCTCACACATAGTCACATTCCTTCCCCACTATATAAACACCTAATTTTAGTCGGTTGGGGAGACCAATTTGAAACTTACCCCCCATCTACCAGCTGTCAACTGCATTAAAAAGACTTTCTTCCCTGGCAATACTCATTGGCTCAGGGATTGGCTTTCTGTATAGTGAGCAACAGGACCTTGGTTGAACCCCTGGTATTTGGCAACAGTTTCACCAGGTTGTTAAGAGGATTAAGTGAAATAAAAAACCTAAAGTCCTTAGCACAAAGCCAGACAACAGTAAGCACTCAATATTTGCGATATCACTCATAACTGAGATATAATTATGAAGATGGTACCAAATAGAGGCCAAGTGAGAAGTTCAGGGTTATGACTTTAAGTTGTTTTTCTAATTATCTTTATTAAAAGAATGATACAGGCCAGGTGCAGTGGCTCACGCCTGTAATCCCAGCACTTTGGGAGGCCGAAGCGGGCAGATCACGAGGTCAGGAGATCAAGACCATCCTGGCTAACATGGTGAAACCCTGTCTGTACTAAAAATACCAGAAATTAGCTGGACGTCATGGCACACGCCTGTAGTCCCAGCTACTCGGGAGGCTGAGGCAGGAGAATCGCTTGAACCAGGGAGACGGAGGTTGCAGTGAGCCAAGATCATGCCACTGCACTCCAGCCTGGGCAACAAAGCAAGACTCTGTCTCGAAAAAGAAAAAAAAAAAGAGTGATACAAATAAGTGAGTAATAATGAATGCATAAACTGGGAAATGGGTAACTCCTGTGGTCTCCTTACAAGGTCTCTAATGAACAACCCAGTGCTAGCTGGAAAACCTGGGGTGGTTTTCTTCTCTGCAAGATTTCTTAGGGCGGAAACACATCTACTCAAAGACTAGCAGAGTGCACACTGCATTGTGGTCACTCGGGAAGTGTTCAAAGCACAGAAACATTACTCATTATCTGTAAACGTCCCTAAGGAAAGATGTTAGCTACTATTTTTGCCTTGGATAAGCCCTCTGAGCTTGTCCATAAAAGATTAAACTGGAATTGCTGACAAAGAAAATGAACACAAAAAAGACATTGCTCTGTGGTAGGCAGACCTATGTAAACCCAGCCACAAAGGCCAAGGAAGTTAAGAGACCAAAGAAAGAGGCTGACAAATCCAGTTTCTCAGAAGGGAACATTTAATAGTGACTTACAAATAAAAGCCATAGTTTCCGGTGGTGGTGAGGCAAGATGGTGGATCGGGCACCATTATCCTCCAGATCCAAGGCTTCTATATGATCAGGTAGGAATGTGTAGGACAATTGAAGTCAACCCCTCAAAGAAAGGCACAAATGTCATGTGACTCTCACTAAGGGCAGGATTTATGGTCAAAGTTGTTTTGACCTAAGGACAGAATTTACTTGAAACATATGCTCTTACACAAGGAACAGTAGATAAAATAGAAATCTTAGAGGCATTCTCAGAACTGGGGCTAGTCAAAAGTCAACATGGCGACTACCATCCAAGATGGTGTTGCTTTAGTCTCCACAGGCATGCTTTCTTGGGTCCAGCTAGATGAGACAGTTATTTGTGTAAAGACATTCTCCTTTTATAAGTCAATGATGTCAAAATTAATTTAAGATTTGATTTATCTGCTAGGAGGTCAACTTGATCTTTCTTAGTGGCAAAACATTGGGAAGATGTAAGGTTTTGTGGTATTTTTAAATTCCTAGAAGATATGTAAAAACAAGAAAATGTATAATCCTGACCGGCCACATGCGTTAAAAGTTCAGATTGAATCCTTTGAGCTGGAGAGTAAATTTAAAAATAAATGAAATAATGTTGAGATTGGAGACCGACTGAGTAATGTTCTTGGCAATCATTTGTTGTAATTAACACCCCCAAAACAGCTCAAAGATGGAATTTATAGCTTTTCAAAGCAATGCTGTGAAATAACTAAATAGATATATGTATATGTATACATGTAATACTGTGAAAAAAAATAAGACAAAATTCAAATAGAGATGATGAGGACATGGGGGAGCACATAGAAAGGAAATCTAAAGTAAACTATTCATTTGGTCCAGGCGCGGCGGCTCACACCTGTAATCCCAGCACTTTAGGAGGCCGAGGTGGGCAGATCATTTGAGGTCAGGAGTTCGAGACCAGCCTGGCCAATATGATGAAACCCTGTCTCTACTAAAAATACAAAAATTAGCCAGGCAATAGTCCCAGTTACTTGGGAGGCTGAGGCAGGAGAATGGCTTGACCCAGAAGGCGGAGGTTGCAGTGAGCCCAGATCGCGCAATTGCATTGCACTCCAGCCTGGGCGACAGAGTGAGACTCCATCTCAAAAAAATAAAAATAAAAACTATTCATTTACTAGTTTATTCCAAGGACCAACACATGCACATCCACACGCAGAGATCGTATGACAATTTTGACTAGAGAGCAAGACTTTATGCACATCACAATGAGTGTGAAATAGAAGAAATGAATAGAAAACGACAGACTGCTCCAACCTAGTTACATTGTACTTGTTGGATTTTAGATTAAACAAATTGGAGTAAATAAATTGATGTCATATAGTGTTGCACGTACTTAATCTATACAGAAGAACGGCAGAACTTCCAGTCAAAAGGCTTTTTACCACACTCCAGGATAACTTGGGAATCATGTCTGAGGACTCCATAAGCTGCATGGAATCTATTATACTTTTACACAAGGTTGGTCTAGGTTGTGCCCTCTGGTGGTACTTTAGGAAATTTTGAGGGATTGGGGGAAAGAAGAATGGAGAGAGAGAGGAAAGGTAAAAAAGAGAAGGGCACAGTAGAGGGTAGAAGTAGGGGATGGATTCCTTGAATGCCCACCATTTATACCATGCCAAGCAATTTTACCTAAATGGTCTCATTAATCCTCTCAACTCCACTGTAAGTAGGTACCCTAAGCCTCATTTCATGGCTCAGGAAATGGAGGTCCAGAGAAGTGAAGAAATTGGTTCAGTCTCACAGTATAATAAGTGGCAGAACAAGATTATTCTCAGTTCTTCTGGCCTGCCCACTGCTGTTCTGCAACTCACCAGATGCCTGCACATACTTGACCCTAAACCAGATTCCTCAACAAGTCAACAGCAACCCACCTGCCCTGGCCATTTAGCTATTGCCCACCATGTCATGAAGTACCCTTCCTGATGGCACTCCCAATCCTGCAAAGGACATCCCTGATTCCACATGAGGTTAAGGAGATGCTGTTGCCTACCTGTTTCACTCTAGGGAAATTCACATAATGATGTTTTTCACCCTAAATGCCAAAACCCAAAGTTTTTTACAATGAAAAAATCTCTTCTGAGTAAGCCTGAAGTCTACTCTGGAAGGTAAATGTGTCACTGGATGGCTGATAATGAACTTAAAGTTACTATACTAGACATAGATGTTTTAAAATATATTTCATTCAAGCCAAGTCTGCTAAAGCCCATCGAAAAACATTTTGACTTATTTATTTGAAAAGAAAATGTGTGTTCCCTTTCAACGGTATGCCTTTCTATAAACTGAATTATCACAGTTTCCTCTATTCCAAGAACTGCATGCAGTAAACCTTGAGAAAAATGTTTTTCTCCAACCTCTTTTTTCTTAGAAATCTATTGACCATTTTGATTTTCATTCTCAATGCATAGCTACTTACATTTTGTTTTCCAGTTCTCTTCTGGGGTGTGTTCACATTCATTTTGGTAGCCATTTAAGTTTGTCTCCTGTTGATCTTTGATTTTATGTTTATTTCCATCAGACATACTTCATTCTTTCTTACTTCTGAAATTGGCATTTCTGCCAGAGATGGGTAGCTGCCGTCCCAGTATCTGTTCTGCACAACCATGATTTTATGCAAGGGATGAAACTGCTGAGACAAAAGACTGTATTTCTCATCCAACCTTGCTGTGTCGATGTGATTAAGGTCTGGTCAATGACACACAAGTGGAAGTGTCAGTGACACTTATAGAAATGCTCCTTGACAGAGCACCAGACAGCTGGCCCGGGCCTTTTTTGTTCTTCCTCACTTCCTTCCTCCTGCCAGACGTGTGAGCCTGAGCCCTGCTAGCCATGTTGGACCAGAGGGAAGATTGTCAGTCACACACGTTACATGTGGCACAGCAGACAGGATACCAGGTCCAAGATAATGGTGGAGTACCACGCCAGTCTTACACTGCCTATTTCTGGAGAGAAAAAAGGAAACTTAAGAACTCATCTCATTTAAGCCTGTGTTGCTCCTAGTGTTGTTACTAGTATCTTTACACAATTGTTAATAAATGCAATCTTCCTGGACTCCCCTGAGGATATGGAGTTCCTTTCTGGAAACTACAGATAGACGAAAGATACTTAATTTTCAGGTTGGGCCACGGTAGCTCATGCCTGTAATCCCAGCACTTTGGGAGGAAGAGGTGGGCAGATCACGAGGTCAGGAGATCAAGACCATCCTGGCTAACATGATGAAATCCTCTCTCTACTAAAAATACAAAAAAATTAGCCAGGCGTGGTGGCGGGCGCCCGTAGTCCCAGCTACTCAGGAGGCTGAGGCAGGAAAATGGCGTGAACCTGGGAGGCAGAGCTTGCAGTAAGCCGAGATCGCGCCACGGCACTCTGGCCTGGGCGACAGAGCAAGACTCTGTCTCAAAAAAAAAAAAAAAAAAAAAAAAACAACTTAATTTTCATCTAATCCTTTGGGATATGACCAAGTGAAATGTTCTAAGGTATTAAAAGTCTGATTAAAGACAAATCCTATGACAGTAAATTTAACTTTGAGTCAAACTTCTATAATACCACTGTACTATAAAAACTGGCAAATAAAATTTCAATACAGCAACTTAAACACCATATTTTTTAAAATATTCATTGTCTCAAGGGCTGATGATGATCTATAAACTGAAAAAACTAAATACTGGGTCATGGCTATGGACCTTGGGTTGCAAGAACTAGATTACGAAAAACAAAAGTATTGGTTTACCTAACAAAAAAGTGTAGTAATAGACCTGCTTTCCAACATGGCTGGATCTTCAGGAATCTGTCTCTCTTCAGCTCTCAGCTATAATTTTCTTTTTATTGGTTTTATTCTGAGGCAGGCTCTTTCTATATGGCTGCAAAGTCAACCACTAACCAGTCCAAGACTACAGTTCACCAGCTTAAAACAACAGTGGAAAGGCCAGACGTGGTGGCTCATGCCTGTAATCTCAGCACTTTTGGAAGCTGAAGCGGGCAGATCACCTGAGGTCCGGAGTTCGAGACCAGCCTGGCCAACATGGTGAAACCCTGTCTCTACTAAAAATACAAAAAGTAGCCAGGTGTGGTGGCAAACGTCTGTAATCCCAGCTACTCAGGAGGCTAAGGCAAGAGAATCCCTTAAACCCGGGAGGTGGAGGTTGCAGTGGGCTGAGATCACACCACTGCACTCCAGCCTGGGGGACAAGAGCGAGACTTTGTCTCAAAAAGAACAAAACAGTGGAAAGAAGGCACTTTTTCCCAGATGTATTAGATTATCATTCAACAAGTATTCATTATCGCCCCCTCAACTTTCATGAGAGCCTTTGATGTCAATATTGGTCATGTGATTTGCTTTGGCCAATGGAACATTAGTCAATGTGACATGAGTTTGGCTGAACTAGGTTTACACAGTGGGACGTGGTCTTTTACACTTTGCTTTCATCATTAGAGGACTATGCTTTGAGTTGAGTAGCTACTGGCCCAGGGAGGATGAAGGACACATGGAGCAAAATTGGAGCCAAGCCCAGCCCATCTTACCTTGCGTAAAAAATAAATAAATAGTTTTCAACTGAGATTTGGAGCAGTTTCTCACACAGCGTATGTGAGGCAACAGCTGATTGGTGCATATGAAATTCCAACAAAATTGTTTAATCTCCTTAGCTCAGGTCAGTAGTTCTTAAGTGTGATCATCAGTGTTGCCTGGGAACTTAACAAGTCATCAGGTCTCACCCCAGACCTACACAACTAAACACTCTGAAGTAAGGGACCAGCAATTTTTGTTTAAAGAAGTGCTCCAAGTGATTCTGATTTCCTATCAAGTTTGACACCCACTGACTTAGGTCATATGCCCATCCTTAAACCAATCTCAGGACCTAAGAATTCAGGCCTGGAGTTGTACGATGGGCTCAGTGGCACTAGAATTACCTGAACTAGGGAACGGAGTCTAACAGTGGACATTTCTGACAAGTCCATAGGTGATGCTGATGCTCCTGGTCTAGGGAGAACCTCTGTTGTAGGCTATGGGTGTGGCAGCAATAATTCCCTATTGGGAAATCAGCATCTGTTAATAAAAGAAGAAAGAAACAAAAGAACGATGCTGGTCAGGGAACAAATGTCAATCACGACTCCATTCTCATTAAAAGAAAAACATTCTGACAACCACAAATATTCTCCAACAATTCTGTAGGGACAGGGGAATCTGGAGTGAAAAGAGAAATCTCATCTGTCATTCAGTTTGTGAAATTGATTGAGACATGAACTGATTTTTTTGTCTCTTCAATTTTGCCAAAATTCAAAACAGAGCTCAGGAATCAAATAGAAGATGGCAGTTTTTGCTAGAGAGAACCATGTATCATTTTCCAATGTGATATGAATTGTCACATAAATCTTTCTTAGTACAATTCACTGAAGATAAATATAGTGCTTAAGGAGATAATGTCTATATATCAAACAATTGAGTCATTTTGATCCATTCTAGTGAAACCAAGACAGCAGCCTATAGTTTTGAGTGATCCAAGATAAAAGATAGAATCACAGCCCCTAACTATTGCTGTTATTTTTAATCTGTTCTTGGTACGCAGAAATCAAAGAATTTTAAAACTCAAAGGACCTTAGAGATCATCTAGCCCACGTATTACAAACCACCAGACAAACTACATTTCACCTCAAAAGGTGTTTTATTTGCCCTGTACAGAAGTGTTTTATGTTAATTAACATTTTTGCCATATTTTAAATTTTTCAACATTTTTTAATGAGTTTGAAGATCTGGTGTAACACATTACAGACATAAGTCTATATTCCCTCACAGCATGTTAAGTGGGAGGTAAATGCTACCAATGCTACCACTCTCCTTTTTTTTTTTTTTTTGAGACGGAGTCTAGCTGTCACCAGGCTGGAGTGCAGTAGCACGATCTGGGCTCACTGCCACCTCTGCTTCCTGGGTTCAAGCAATTCTCCTGCCTCAGCCTCCCGAGTAGCTGGGACTACAGGTGCACGCCACCAAGCCCAGCTAATTTTTATATTTTTAGTAGAGACAGGGTTTCACCACGTTGGCCAGAATGGTCTCAATCTCTTGACTTTGTGATCTGCCCTCCTCGGCCTCCCAAAGCGCTGGGATTACAGGCATGAGCCACTGTGCCCAGCCTACCTCCTTTTGAATGAGCTCTTACTCCTACTCCTCAGTTTGATGAGGACACTACGGCACTGTGATTTTACAACCAGATCTCTTCACTTGTCTCCAGGACCTGCTGTGGTCCCACAGGCATTTAGGTTGGCTGCCTCTCATCTAGACCAATTCCCCTGTTTGACCAATGAGAACACTGAGGTCCATGGTGATGACGAACTTTAATGCACATCATCTCTCAGGGGCAGACCAAGTTTGCATGGCTAGTTTTTCTCATTTTTAGAATGTAGTTTCCCCTAGAGACAAATTTTTTACCATAAATAAGAGAATTGCAAAGTTTACCTTTTAAATTCTACTCATTTGGGGCTGGGCACAGTGGTTCA
Organism: Mandrillus leucophaeus; assembly: GCF_000951045.1. NCBI lineage: Eukaryota > Metazoa > Chordata > Mammalia > Primates > Cercopithecidae > Mandrillus > Mandrillus leucophaeus. Next base: position 358,063 of record NW_012105020.1, read on the forward strand.
CACTTGTAATCCCAGCATTTTGGAGGCCGAGGCTGGGGGATCACCTGAGGCCAGGAGTTCGAGACCAGCCTGGCCAACATGGTGAAACCCTATCGCTACTAAAACTACAAAAATTAGCCAGGTATGGTGGTACACACCTGTAGTCCCAGCTATACAGGAGGCTGAGAGAGAACTGCTTGAACCCAGGAGGCAGAGGCTGAGATGAGCTGAGATCACACCACCACACCACTACACTCAAGCCTAGGTGACAGAGCAAGACTTTGTCTCAAAAAAAAAAAAAAAAAAATCTGCTCATTCCACCACGCTCAGTGGCTCACACTTATAATCCTAGCACTTTTGGAGGCCAAGACAGGAGGATTGCTTGAACCCAAGAGTTTTGAGACTAGCTTGGGCAACATAGCGATGTCTTGTCTCTACTAAAAATTTTAAAAATTAGCCAAGTATGGTGGCACATGCCTGTAGTCCTAGCTACTTGGGAGGCTGAGGTGGAAGAATTGCTTGAGCCTGGGAGATCAAGGTTGCAGTGAGCTATGACTGCACAATTGCACTCCAGCCTGGGCAACAGAGCATGACCATGTCTCAAAAGAAAATAAGCAAATAAATAAAGAAATCCTGCTCAGTCATACTGAGGTAGGTGATAAAATCAGTATATAGCGTATTTCAGAAACCCAAAGAAGAACAAATCCATGAAGAATGTAAGAATGATAAACCACAAGTTTAATGTGAAGTGAATCTTACTCGGATTAGGTACCTTAGATAGTTTTAATTCCTTTGGCTAGAAAGTGATGGGTTTTTTCTGCTTAAAAGTGATTTCTTGTGGGCCGGGCGCAGTGGCTCAAGTCTGTAATCCCAGCACTTTGGGAGGCCGAGACGGGTGGATCACGAGGTCAGGAGATCGAGACCATCCTGGCTAACACGGTGAAACCCCGTCTCTACTAAAAAATACAAAAAAAAAAAAACTAGCCAGGCGAGGTGGCGGGCGCCTGTAGTCCCAGCTACTCGGGAGGTTGAGGCAGGAGAATGGCGTAAATCCGGGAGGCGGAGCTTGCAGTGAGCTGAGATCCGGCCACTGCACTACCGCCTGGGCAACAGAGCAAGACTCCGTCTCAAAAAAAAAAAAAAAAAAGTGATTTCTTATACCTTATACCCATTAGGATGGCTACTATCAAAAAACACAGAAAATAACAAGTATTTGAGAGGATGTAGAAAAATTGTGATCTTTGTGCACTATTAGGGAAAATGTAAAATGGTGCAGCCACTGTTACTAAGACACCAGGGTCTAGATCCTGCTGCTCACTGCACAGAAAGCCAATCACTGAGACAATGAGTGTTTCCAAGAAAAAAGGCATTAATCAGTTGATGCTGCCAAGGATTATCAGTCTCAAATCCATCTCCCTAACCAACTGAAATTAGGGGTTTATATAGCATGGAAGAAATGTAATCACATGGGGGAAAACAAGAATTAGGGAGGGGTAAGGAAAAGAAGTTGGTGAACAGGAAGTAGGTGATGGGTTAGACAATCATGATGGGTAAGGAGTCTGGTGTCTCATTATCCAGATGCAGTGATCTGGTAAATGTCAGTTCCTTGGTACTATCTGGGAGGCCTGATATTTGGTTTATTTATTTATTTATTTATTTGTTTGTTTATTTATTTATTTTTGAGACGGAGTCTCGCACTGTCACCCAGGCTGGAGTACAGTGGCATGATCTCGGTTCACTGCTAGCTCCGCCTCCTGGGTTCATGCCATTCTCCTGTCTCCTGAGTAGCTGGGATTACAGGCACCTGCCACCATGCCTGGCTAATTTTTTGTAATTTTAGTAGAGATGGGGTTTTATCGTGTTAGCCAGGATGGTCTCGATCTCCTGACCTCATCATCCGCCCATCTCAGCTTCCCAAAGTGCTGGGATTACAGGCGTGAGCCACCATGCCTGGCCGATGGTTGTTTTCTTAAGAAAGGTACTCAGGTAAGACAAATGTAACTTTTTCAAGTTTTAAAACTGAGAGAGTCAATTTCTATGTTTATTCAAAAGAAACCATAAACATTAGTTCTCTGGGACAATTGGGTTGGTTTCCCCATTATAAAAAACAGTATGGCAGTTTCTCAAAAAAAAATTGAAATAAAATTAGCATATAATCCAGGAATTCTACTTCTGGGTATATATCCAAAAGAATTGAAAGCAGGATCTCAAAGACATTATTTGTACACTCATTTTCATAGCAACACCATTCCCACTAGCCAAGATAGAAACAACCTAAATTTGCCTGTCCATTAACAGAGGAACAGAATTCTACAATGGGTGTGTGTGTGTGTGTGTGTGTGCGTGTGTGCGTGTGCGCGCGTGTGTGTGTGGAATATTATTCAGCCTTCAAAAGGAAGGAAATTTTGACATATGCCACAACATAAATAAACCTTAAGTACATTATGTTAAGTGAAATAAGTCAGACACAAAAAGATAAATACTGTATGGTTCCTTTCCTATGAGTTATTTAGAATAGTCAAATTTATAGAAACAGAAAGAAGCATAGTTGTTGCTGAGGACGGGGGGAGGGATAAATGAGGAGTTATTGTTTAACGAACATAGAGTTTCAGTTTTGCAAGATGAACTAGTTCTGGAGATCATTTGCACAATAACGTAAATATGTTTAACACTACTAAATTGCGTGCTTAAAAATGGTTAAGATGGTAAATTTCATGTTATATGCTTTTTATCATAATAAAAAATAATTTTTGAAAAAGAATTTCTTAGTTAAGTCGACTAGAATGTTTTTTAAATCTGGTGTAATTATTTCACAGGTCAGAATGTGGAATCCAAAGATGAAATAGAAAGCAGATATGTCTCATCCTGCTGAGGCTAACTGAACATTCTGGATACCTCTGGGGGAGGAGATCTTCCATGTACATGAACATAGCTAAGCAAGTTCAAAAACAAAGTCAGACTTTAAAAATATTTTATTGAAATGACAAATTACAGAATGTTCTCTAGAGCTGGAACTAATAAATTTTTATATTACAATTTCACCTCACTCCAAAAACTACAGCAAAAATGTTTGTATTTAGGCCAGGCATGGTGGCTCACGCCTGTAATCCCAGCACTTTGGGAGGCCGAGGCAGGAGAACGTCATGAACCCGGGAGGCAGAGCTTGCAGTGAGCTGAGATCACACCACTGCATTCCAACCTCGGTTACAGAGCGAGACTCCGTCTCAGAAAAAAAAAAAAAAAAAGTTTGTATTTAATGTTTAAAACTTACTCTAAAAACATAATGTGTAAAAAATTGAGAAACTCCATTGCTATAATTAAGAAAATTCAGATATGTGGAGAATAGAAAATGTACTTTATAATATTTAACCCATCCTTATCTTTGGGATAAATAATCTAGTTTTTGGATTTTAATAATTTTCTCAATATAGATTAATTACCTCTATTCACTAATCCTAGAGATCATTGTTCCTGAAATTAACAGCAAGGACAATATTGGTTGCTCACAATTTAATAGTTGTATATCTACTGGGTCATCAATCACTGAGAAAATGTAAGATCAGTGTCAATGTCCCAGAAGGCGGTTCTAATGCAAACCACCCTCTGAAGATTTTATAATTGTTGACCTATATTTGTCTACTGAATAAGGGATCAGTAAGCCACCAGCATGCATATCATTTTGTCTGAACAGCTTTCCACAGTCTCCTCTTCTCTAAAGACTGTCAAGGAAAGCACCACACTCCCAGGTGCCCCAAAAGCAACTCAATGGGCTGGCTTTGGTTCACTGGGGACACTTCATTCAGCTCCTCTCCTCTCTGTCAATGTTTCTTACAGACAGTCTATAACCATTGTGCCCCTGGTTCTATATAGAAGAGTGTCTGTAAGAGACATTGACAGAGAAGAGCTGAATGGATGATTCTATTCAGCTGTAAACAGTAATGTCCAGGCCTATGGAATGGAAACTGGAATCTACCCAGGAAACAGATTAGTCTAGTACTACAAGGCTAGGCCATCCTTGAAATGCCAATTAAAAATTTGTGAGAAAAATGATGAAGAAGCCACAGTTATTACCTGTGTCTGGAAGCTCAGTTGCACCAACAAACATTATTACTAGGCGACAATACTCTCGTGAATTCTGTGAGTGATGAGGAAGGGGAATAAGGGGAGAGGAAATAAAGCAATGAGACTAGTCTTTGCTCTTAAGAAGTTTGTATCTTAGTCAAGGAGATAAATGCTATTTACGCAATTCCAGAAAATGCATGGCAGTCTATAATCCACTATTAAGATGTGTGATTATACTTTTATTAAAAGAATTCAGAGGAAGGCTTTGCATGATGGCTTCTGCCTGTAAATTTCAGCTCTTTGGGAGGCTAAGGTGGGAGGATCACTTGAGACCAGGAGTTTGAGACCCACCTGGACAACATAGTGAGATCCAGTCTCTGAAAAATAAATAATGAAATAAATAAATAAAATGTTAATTAGCCGGGTGTGGTGGTGATGCAACCCTATAGTCTTAACTACTTGGTAGACTGAAGCAAGAGGGTCACTTAAACCCAGGAGGTTGGGGCTACAGTGAGTTATGATGGGGCCACTGCACTCCAGCCTGGACAACAGTGCGAGACCCTGTCTCTAGAAAAAGAAAAAGAATTCAGAGGAGGAAAAGACCAAGGTGATGTAGGGTGTCAAGAAGGGTTTCATGAACTTGATATGGTTCCCATTTGATAGAAAGGTGGAATTTGATATATAAAAATAATTTCAGAATGAACCACCCATATGTTCCTGCCTAAGTTCTACAATAAACACTTTCTATATTTGCTTTATCACACATTATGCTAAGTGACACAAAAGGCCACGTACTTTATGATTCTACTTATATGCGATATCAAAACAGGAAAATCCATAGAGACAAAAGTAGATTAATGGTTGCAGGTGTTGGGTGGGGGCAGCCATGAGGAGTCACTGCAGATAGGTAAGGAGTTTCTTTTGGGGATGATGAAAATATTTTGGAATTAGATTGCAGTGGTGGTAGCACTACCTTGTAAATGACAATATCTTGAACAAATCTGAGATCAGACCCAAAGGTCAGTAGCCAATCTCTGTCCAGGGGAGAACACTACCCTTACTGTCTTAACCCTTTTATGGAAAACCTGTTGTAACAGTTTAACTTTTTTTTTTTTCAGACACAGTCTCACTCTGTTGCCCAGGTTGGAATGCAGTGACACAATCTTGGCTCGCTGAATCCTCTGCCTCCTGGATTCAAGCAATTCCCCCGCCTCAGCGTCCCGAGTAGCTGGGACTATAGGCATGCACCACCACACCCAGCTAATTGTTGTGTTTTTAGTAGAGACGAGGCTTCACCATATTGGCCAGGCTGGTCTCGAACTACTGACCTCAGGTGATCCACCTGTCTCAGCCTCCCAAAGTGCTGGGATTATAGGTGTAAGCCACCACGCCCAGCCTTTAACAGTTAACTTTATATGCCAACTTGACTACACCACAGGGTTCCCAAATTGAACATTATTTTTGAATGTGTCACTGAGGTTGTTTCCAGATGAGATTAGCATTTGAATTGGTGGACTGAGTAAAGCAGATGTCCCTCTCAAATGTGTGTGGGCATTGTCCAATTCACTGAGGGATGAAATAGAAAAAAAAATGGCAAAGGAAGGGGGAATTTGTCTTTTGCTTTCTGCCTGCCTGCATGAACTGGGACATCAGTCTTCGCTTGTCCTTGGACTTGAGACAACGCAGGGACCCCTCTGAGGGACCTGTGGGCACCCCATACTGTGAAAATAAAAGAAAGTATTTGGTTCCTTCAAGGGAAATTCCAGGCACCTAGCTAGCCCTGAGAAGTAAATGACCAACTTGAAAAGTAAGAAGGAATAGTAGCTTAAAACAATAGCCAAGGAAGTTAGAGAATGTTTGGTGTTCCCTATAGAAACTAAAGGCAACATCCTAACCTATGTGCCTGAGCTCTTTTCAGAAGCCTGGATCCCCATCAAATAAACATGATGGCATGCAGACCTCAGATAAGGGAAAACCGAGGAATGAACTCTGCAGTTCTTCACTCTAAAGTTCTTCCTGAGGGGTCTGGAGGAAATCATGCCCATGAGCCAGAGCTAACATTCTTTTCTGCTAACCCCACATTTCAAAACAGACATTCTCTTCCTTCACTAATTGCAAATCAGAAAGTCTTTGAATCTACCTGCCTTAAGATATCAAACCATTTTAGGCCAAATCGATGTGTAACCTCCATGTATTGATTTATAATTTTTACTGTAACTTCAACTTTCCTAAAATTTACCCCCACCTTTAGATAACACTCACAAGCCATCACGGGTCATGTCTCAAGTGTAAGTTGCCCAATTCTTCATGCTTGGGCCCCTCTTTTCTCCCTCTGCAAACTTTCATGTAGATAGGTGGCCTATGGCACAGGGTAAGCAGATCCCAGTTTGGTCTGGTAACAGAGATTTATATCATTGTGCCCCTGGTTCTTAGGCCTATGGACTCATCTAGGTCTTCAGCCTGCAAAAGGTAGATCACAGGTGCATTAGTCCATTCTCACACTGCTATAAAGAGCCACCTGAGACTGGGTAATTTATGAAGGAAAGAGGTTTAACTGACTCAGAGTTCCTCAGGCTGTACCAGTAGCATGGCTAGGAGGCCTCAAGAAACTTACAATCATGGCAGAAGAGAAAGGGGAAGCAAGCACATCTTACCATGGCAGAGCAGGAGAGAGAAAGAGAAGAGGGAAGTGCAACACACTATTAAACCATGAGATCTTATGAAAACTCACTCACTAACATGAGAACAGCCAAGAGGAGATCCATCCCCATGATCCAATCACCTCCCACCAGGCCCCACCTCCAATTCAACATGAGATTTGACAGGACACAAATCTAAACCTTATCATTCTGCCCCTGGCCCCTCCCAAATCTCATGTCCTTCTCATATTTGAAAACCAGTCATGCTCTCCCAACAATTCCCCAAAGTCTTAACTCATTCCAGCATTAAATCAAAAGTCCAAATCCAAAGTCTCATCTGAGACAAGGCAAGTCCCTTCCACTTGTGAGCCTGTAAAATCAAAAACAAGTTATTTCCAAGATAATACAGACATGCAGGTGTCAGGTAAATGCTTCCATTCCAAAAGGGAGAAATTGACCAAAACAAAGGGGCCCCAAGCAAGTCCAAAACCCAGCAGGATAGTCATTAAATCTTAAAGCTCCAAAATGATCTTTGACTCCATGTCTCACATCCACAGCACACTGATGCAAGGGGTGGGCTCCAAAGGCCTTGGGCAGCTCCACCCAGTGGCTCTGCAGGGTATGTACAGCTCCTGTGGCTGCTTTCACGGGCTGGCATTGAGTGCTTGTGGCTTTTCTAGGTGCACAGTGCAAGCTGTCAGTGGATCTACAATTCCAGGGTCTGGAGGATAGTAGCCCTCATGTCACAACTCCACTAAGAAAGGCCCTAGTGGGGACTCTGTGTGGGGGCTCCAACCCCACATTTCTCATCTGCACTTCCCTAGTAGAGGTTCTCCATGAGGGCTCTGCCTCACAGCAGACTTCTGCCTGGACATCCAGGCATTCCCATACATCCTCTGAAATCCAGGCAGAAGCTCCCAAAGCTCAACTCTTGTCTTCTGTGCACCCACAGGCCCACAGCCACGTGGAAGTCTCTGAGGCCTGGGGCTTGCACCCTCTGAAGCAACAGCCTGAGCTGTATGTCCTCTCCTTTTAGCCACAGCTGGAGCTGGAGCAGCTTAGACACAGGGCACCATATCCCAAGGCTGCACAGAGCAGCTGGGCCCTTGGCCTGACACGCAAAACCATTTTTTCCTCCTAGGCCTCTGGACCTGTAATGGGAGGGGCTGCGGTGAAGGTCTCTGAAATTCCCTGGTATCTGATATTTTCCTCATTGTATTGTCTGTTAACATTTGGCTCCTCTTTACTTATGCAAATTTCTGCAGCAGGCTTGAATTTCTCCCAAAAAAATGGGTTTTTCTTTTCTACCACATGGCCAGGCTGCAAATTTTCCAAACTTTTATGTTCTGCTTCCCTTTTAAATATAAGTTCCAGTTTCAGATAATCTTTTGTTCACATGTATGAGCATACACTTTTAGAAACAGTCACGTTAGCTCTTGAATGCTTTGCTGCTTAGAAATTTCTTCTGCTAGATACCCTAAATCATCTCTCTCCAGTTCAAAGTTCCACAGATTTCTAGGGCAGAGGAAAAATGCCTCCAGTTTCTTTGCTAAAGGAGAGCAAAGATGACCTTTATTCCAGTTCCCAGTAAGTTCTTCATCTCCATCTGAGACCAACTCATGCTAAACATCATTGTCCATTATCACTATCAGCATTTTGGTCAAACCATTCAACAAGTCTCTATGAAGTTCCAAACCTTCCCACATTTTCCTGTCTTCTTCTGAGCCCTTCAAACTGTTCCAATCTCTGCCCATGACCAGTTCCAAAGTCACCTACACATTTTCAGGTATCTTTATAGCAGAGCCCCATTCTCCTGGTATCAATTTTCTGTATCAGTTCATTCTCACACTGCTATAAAGAACTACCTGAGACTGGGTAATTCATGAAGAAAAGAGATTTAATTGATTCATAGTTCTTCATGCTGTACAGGATAGCTTCTTTCCTTCAGGCAGCAAGGCTAGAAGGCCTCATGAAACTTACAATCATGGCATAAGGAAAAGGGGAAGCAAGCACGTCTTACTGTGGCAGAGCAGGAGAGAGAGACAGTGAAAGGGGAAGTGCCACACACTTTTAAACCATGAGATCTCATGAGAACTCATTCACTATCACAGGAACAGCAAGGGGAGATCTGCCCCCATGATTCAATCACCTCCCACCAACTGTATGTACATACACACAGATATATATACACATACAGAGAGAGATTTATTATGAGGAATTGCTTTACATAATTATGGAGGCTAAGAAGTCCTGTTGATGTGGTTTGAACTTGTGTTCCTACCCAAATCAAATCTCATACTGAATTGGAGGAGGTGCCTGGTAGGGGGTGATTGAATCATGGGGGCAGATTTCCCCTTGCTGTTCTTGTGATAGTGTATGAGTATATATATGTGTGTATATGTGTGTGTGTGTGTGTGTTTATCTACAGCTCCTGGAGGTTCTCTCTCTATATATGTATGTGTGGGTATGTATACATAAATATATATGTATATAAGCATATGTGTGTATGTTTATACATCTCTGTTGGTCCTCTATATATATATACGTGTATATATACAAATATATACATATATATACATATATACACATGTATATACATACATACACACATATATGTGTATATACATACATATATACATATATGTGTACACACACACATGCATGTGCATGCACACAAACACATCATTTTGTTCTGTTTCTTTGGACAAACCTAAGTAATAACCTATAAACACACAATAGTCACATAAACCTAACAGATAGAAAATGGAGTGTGTGATTTTGTGAAATATATATGTGGTCTTTGACCTTGTTTCCTGGCATACAATTCCTAAAATTCTTAGATTCTCCAAATTGATGTATTTTTGTTGCTAATGATTGACTGATGGCTGGAGCCCTAAGGTAGCTTCAAGATGGGGGTTGGTCGCCAGAAAAACCAAAGCAGGATTAGAGAGTTAGGGTTTTCAGCCTGCCTCCCTTAATTCAGGGAAGGCGAGAGAGGTTGAAAGTTAAGGTGATCACCAATGGCCAATGATTTAATCAATCATGCCTACATAATGAAGGCTCACTAAAAGCACAAAGGGACTGGGTTTGAGGAGCTTCTGGATAGCCCAACACCTGGAGGTTCTTGGAGAGTGGCATGCCTGGGAAGGGCATGGAAGCTTCATGACCCCTTCCTTCATACCTTACCCTATGCATCTCTTCATCTGTACCCTTTGTAACATCCTTTATAACAAACCAGTAAACCAAAGTAAGTGTTTCCCTGAGTTCTATGAGGTGCTCTAGCAAATTAATTGAGTCCAAGAAGGTGACCACGGGAACCCCAATTTATAGCTGGTCAGTCAGAAGCACAGGTAAAACAACCGAGGGTTTGCAATTGGTATTTAAAGTTGGGGAACAGTCTTCAAGACTGAGCCCTCAACCTATAGGACCTGATGCTATCTCCAAGTAAATAGTGTCAAAATTGAACTAGAGGTTACCCAGCTGGTGCCCACTACAGAACCGACTGCTTGCTTGGTGTGTGGGAGAAAAAAATCCCACGTGTTTGGTCACGGAAGTCTTCTGTATTGATTGTTATTTGAGTGAGTAGAAAAAAAAAAAGCATGGTTTGAGTTTTTTCCACTCAGAAGAGTGATAGAAAAAAATAACAAAAGCGTCTTTCCAATAATGAATAACAGAGCTATTCCTGATGGTTAGAAAACAATATGTTTTCTTTTTTCAAAAAAAAAGGTTGGCATCTGTGATCTATTTTCATTTACGATTATAGCTAAATGTTTCCCAACGCTTATTTGCCCTCTGCATTTTTTTTTTTTTTTTTTAGACGGAGTCTCGCTCTTTCGCCCAGGATGGCATGCAGTGGCGAGATCTAGGCTCACTGCAACCTCTGCTTCCTGGGTTCAAGCGATTCTCCTACCTCAGCCTCCTGAGTAGCTGGGATTACAGGCACCCACCACCACATCCAGCTAATTTTTGTATTTTTAGTACAGACAGGGTTTCACCATGTTAACCAGGCTGGTCTCAAACTCCTGACCTCAATGATCCACCTGCCTTGGCCTCCCAAAGTGTTAGGATTACAGACATGAATGCCCTCTACAATAAAAAAAAAAGTAAGGTAATAAATAATAGCCTAGCAAGATTTCCTGTTTCTGTGTCACATCATCACTGTCCAATATCTCTAAACCATTACTTTTAGATGTAAAAAGACAATGCATAGATATGAGATATATAAAAGAAGCAGGATTTTAATACCAAAATGCTGTACTGCCAAGAAAATCTGCAAGAAAGAACAGAGGACCCAAAAACTCAATTCCAAAAACATAATTTGATTAACTACTTAGATCAAAATAATAGTCAGAAAAAATGGTAATGGCTATATAAACACAGAAACTCTAATTTTAAAAAAATTTATTAGGCTGGGCGTGGTGGCTCACATCTGTAATCCCAGCACTTTGGGAGGCCAAGGCAGGCAGATCATGAGGTCAGGAGATTGAGACCATCCTGGCTAACACGGTGAAACCCCGTCTCTACTAAAAATACAAAAATTACCCAGGCGTGGTGGCGGGCACCTGTAGTCCCAGCTACTTAGGAGGCTGAAGCAGGAGAATGGTGTGAACTCAGGAGGCGGAGCTTGCAGTGAGTTGAGATCGCGCCACTGCTCTCCAGCCTGGGCAACAGAGTGAGACTCCATCTTAAAAAAAAAAAAAATTATTCATATTGTTTCATTCCACTGATCCTTTTTTAAGCCCACCTTCTGATACATTGCTATTCTCTATGTGGCAACATACCAAAAATCACAGATGGTGGCCAGGTCTTTAAAGAAGAATAACATATTTTCCTGTTTGAATCACAAAACCTTAGAGCTGGAGATGACCTCAACACTTCCATTAGGCAGATGAACGGCTATCTTAAAAAAAAACCAGATGGCCATTTTCTTAATTTATAAGCATTTCCAGAGACCAAGAATTTGAATTGAACCCAGACAAGAATAAACTGTAAAATATTTGATGGAAAAAAATTTTAACAAAATCACAAATGCAAGTGAACTCTGTATATTTTGTTTGTTAACTTTAACCTGTATGTTTTTATACTCATTAACCAAGTTTAATATAAAAGCCAGTGAACTAAATCTAATATAAATCTCATGAAAAGGGAAAACCAGAGGTGAACCAAAATTTAACCCATTTTCATCAGGTTGTCATTATGGCTAGTTCAGGGAAAGAACTCAGCTCTCCATCAATTTGTATAATGGTCAGATGACTCCTTTGCCCTGTGAAATCATTTCCATAGGCTGGCCTGTTTCTGCCACAGCATGAATTATTGTTATGAATAAGAGCTCCGTCTCCATTCATCATGGCAGGAGTTGAGAGTGGAAAGAGGCATGGGAACCCTATTTTCAGGACCTCCAACCCAGCCAGACTGCATGGAACACATGCCAATGACTTCACAGAGATTTAATCCAGAGTCAAATAGTCTCATCATTTGCATTACTCATGCTTAAAGAAGTCCCATGCATAAACTCATTTATAATGACACCAGCCACTTGTTGAATAACTAAATGAGTAGGCATTTTAGTGCTCATTCTATTGGCAGAGTACCTTCTATGTATTTTTTAAATATATTCAGAGAAAACTGCTATTCATTTCTTCCTTTACCAAACACACCATAATAGCATAAGGAATAAAGAAAGATCTTTGTTCTACTATAATGGCAGTAGTCAAAATACCACAGTTCATTTGGAACAGTCTCTAGAATAAACTAGTAAGAGAACAAAAAGTAATAGTTTGTTGTTTCTCCTCTTTGAAATAAGATTTATCCACCACCACATAAGTTCAATCACAAACTTTAGACAATTGATCATCAGATAAATTCAAGGATGTCTTGCCATTTAAAATAATCAGACATGTTTAAATAATATTTCTTAAAAACACAATGTTTTTGTCCACCACAAACAATGCAGTCACCCAGAAAGCAGGACTTTTGCAGACAGGTCATAACAAGATCATTGTTGTCAAGCTTGGGATTGAAAATTATTTTACCAAAAGACCATGGGTAGGAAGAATTCCTTAAATAACATTGCAATACTTAATGAACTTTTAAAATATTTTCTCATAAATTATCTGGTCTCCTCACCAGGATTTATTACCAGTTACTTATTATCACTTAAACCATTCTTCACTGAATAGCCCAAAGGATCTTCTTCCTAAGTCTTAAAAACTTAAAATAAAAGCCAAATTTCACCATGTGGTCTGCAAGGCCTTTTATAAGCTGGCTGAATTTTTTATGGGACTCTCAAGTTCTACTTCTTTGTGACACAGAGAGGTCTCCCTGATATTCTCCTTAAAGAAGATTGTCCTTGGTGGTTTCTTTCTAATACTAATCACAAACAAACCGCAATCTATATTTTGATTATTTTATGTATTTACTTTGTTGTCTCCAGTGTCTAGGATAGTGCATTAGAGATAGATAGATGCTTAATAAGTATTTGCCAAATATATATATAATGAACAAACAAACAAATGGATGAATTATTTCAACCTCTCAAATAGTGTCTCTCTTTCTTTCTCTTTCTCTCTCTCTCTCTCTCTATATATATATAATGAACAAACAAACAAATGGATGAATTATTTCAACCTCTCAAATAGTGTCTCTCTTTCTTTCTCTTTCTCTCTCTCTCTCTCTCTCTCTCTCTCCCCGCCCCCCTCTCTTACCCCCGCCCCCAACATACACAGGTGTCAGGCTTGTGGTAAAGGATCCTTTCCAAACTATTGCGTCACTGAGTTAAGAACTTGAAATACATTGTTTGATTCATACTAAGTAAGCTATGAGGTATCCCATCAGCCTGGATTTAAAAGCACCCAATAACCAGGGATAAATGATACCTTCCCTTCACCCTTGGAAAGACAGAACAGGCTCGGCAGTAGCAGAAAAGCATGGGTAATGTTTACTGGAGATTTGTGATACACCTTGATTGAGTCCCTTTACTTGACCAGCCAATGGGGGAAAAAAAATCTGAGAATGAAAGCAGAACTTTTAGAGAATGGGCATTTCAGAGGTCAGGCCGGAAAGCAGCATAATTACTTCTGCCCACATTCCACTGGCCAGAACTTAGTCACGTGGTCCCAACTATCTGCGGGAAATGTAGTTTATCCACAAGTCAAGGAGGAAAAATAAAACAAATTTGGTAAAAGCATTAAATAATAAATTCACTTCAAATATCAAATTTTCTTCTGAAGATAGTTATAGTGGATTTCAGAGATTTTCCATTCATTTTTAATTATTTTAATTTCTGTATTAACACATGGCTGTTTTTAAATTTCTATTAGTTCAGTGCAAAAGTAATTTTGGTTTTTGCAATTACTTTAAGTTACGCATTTGGTCAGTCTCTTAGGGATGGAAATAGAGATCTCTCTTGCTTATATTAACTATCTTCAGAAAATGTGATCCATACATTTCTGCCACCTTGTTTTTAATTTCTAGAGGCTCCTTATTTCTCTAAAGGTTCTCTTTTTATGTACATTCTGTTTTTGTTTCATTAACCCTAATCTTCACATAGTTTCCAGGAATACTAATTATAGTTACTTGTTTGAATTTTCTTCTTACATTATCTCTGTTTCCTACAAGTACTTTTTTCTGTTTGTTTTGGCCTTTGTCTGTTATGTTAGATGATTTCCTCAATTTGTTAATGATTTACTACCCATCCATACTCAAAGTGGGGCACTACTAGTTGACATTAAACTCAGTGAATGTGCAAATGTGTATACACGTGTGTATGCAAGAAAGAGAGAGAACACCTTTCTATTACTGGGCTTCGTTGCTGAGTGACCAGAGCAGACTGGGCATTAACTTAGGGAGCTATCCTCTGACAATATCTATAGATTTTTCTTATTGGGCTGGTCAGTGTCCCAGAAATCAAGAGAGAATCACTAAGGATTATAAACCTAGGCCAGGCACAGTGGCTCACGCCTGTAATCCCAGCACTTTGGGAGGCTAAGGTAGGCGGATCATGAGGTCAGGAGATCGAGACCATACTGGCTAACACGGTGGAACCCCACCTCTCCTAAAAATACAAAAATTAGCGGGGTGTTGTGGCGGGTGCCTGTAGTCACAGCTACTCAGGAGGCTGAGGCAGGAGAATGGCGTGAACCCGGGAGGCAAAGCTTGCAGTGAGCCAAGATCGTACCGCTGCACTCCAGCCTGGGTGACAGAGCGAGACTCCATCTAAAAAAAAAGATTATAAACCTGTTTGGCCAAAACTGATTCCAGCATTTTCATCATTCAGCAGGTAGAGCATCACTTAATCCTGTTTTCAGTATAGGATTCACACTTTCAACTTGGTGTTCCCAGTTCAGAGTCCCTTTGCTTCATCCCCTCCAGAAAATAAATCTCCTGTTTTATATTAATGCTCAGTAGTTGATTGTCTATGTGGGGTGAAAGGGCATCTAGAGATCTAACTGCTTCAACCAATTCTCCTTGTTTTGGACCTTTCCATATCTGCACATTGATCATCACCTGATTTTTCCAAAATCTCAGGTTCTGCATGATGAATTAGCTGTTTCAAGGACACTATCTAGGTTTTCAGTCTTGCTTCCTAAGTGTGCTTTCTCTGAGCTGCCAAGTCAGTTACCGGTTTTGTGTCTAATTTCTAGCTTCAAAAATTTATTGCCATTGTGTCTTCTTTGTCCTTCTGGAGCCATGCTTTCTTTTTCCTTCTCTGTAGTGGGGTTTTGAGAGGGAGTGGAGATAAAGCATGTGTTCAGTTTGCTATATTGAACTAGAAGGACTGGCATAAGATTTCCTTTTCTTTCATTGTCATTTTGTGTGTGCTAATGCTTCTACTGCAGCCAACATTTAGCTAAATTATAGTATCCCACACAAAAACCCCAATCCAAGTACCTCTATGAAACTAATCCATTCATCATAAGGGTAATGTTTATATGTTTAGATCTATTCCTTTTTGGTTATTTTATATTTTCTACTTATCAGCAAGTATTTTGTAGTGGTATCAATTTTTATCTCTAGTGGTTCAGAAGACATGCATTCTATCTCTTTTCCTAGTACTATCCTTTACATTTTTAACAGACCTATCTAAATCTGTATTCTTCTATAATTATATTAAATGAATCAATATCTAGACATTTCCATAGAGAATAAAAGAACTTTATCACCTTACTATTTCAACAATATTTTATATTATAAGCTATGGAAATTTAGGTCCAGAGAAGTTACTGTAAATTTTCTTCTATATTATATATCAAAGATTAATAAGATAATTATACCTTTTACAGGCTTATTTACCTATCAGTTTCTTGTATCTTAGGCCTTATGCTTTCTCTGATTCAATTTTCACTTGCTACAATATATCCTTAAGTAAATTTTTCTGAAGCTTGTGAGTGATAAGCTTTCTGAGTTCTAACAGTCCTAAACAAAATCAACAAACCTTAAGCTACACCAAGGAAAAAAGAAGCCTCACATTTTAAAAATCAGAGGTGAAAAACGAAACATTACAACTGATACCACAGAAGTACAAAGAATCATTAGAAATACTATGAGCAACTATGCTCCAACAAATTGGAAAACCTACAGGAAGTAGATACATTTCTAGACAAATACAACCTACCAAGATTGAACCATGAAGAAACTGAAAACCTAAACATAACAATAGCAAGTAAAGGGAAGCAGTAATAACAATAACAAGTAAAGGGAAGCAGTAATAAAGAATCTCAAAGAAAAGACCTGATGGATTCACTGTTGAATTCTATCAAACACTTATAGAAGAACTAATACCAATTCTACTCAAATGATTTCCAAATATGAAAGAGGCAGGAGTACTTCCAAATTCATTCTATGAGGCCAGCATTACCCTTATACCAAAACCAAGCAAAGACCAAAAAAAAGAGAAAACTATAGACCAATATCCTTGATGAACATAGATGCAAAAATCCTAAATGAAATACTAGCAAACAGAATTCAACAACACTTTTGTGCCATTCCTGCACTGCTATAAAGAAATATCAGAGGCTGAGTAATTTATAAATAAAAGATATTTAATTGACTGACAGTTCTGAAGGCTGCGCAAACATGGTGCTGGCATCTGCTCAGCTCCTGGGGAGGCCTCAGGGAGCTTTAACTCAAGGCAGAAGGTGATGTGGAAGCAGGCATCTCACATGGCAAGAACAGGAGCAATGGGAGAGAGAAAGTGGTGGAGGAGATGCCACAAACCTTTAAATGACCAAATCTCACAAGAATTCACTACTGCAAAGACAGTATCAAACCATGAGGGATCCACCCCCATGACCCAAACACCTCCCACCAGGCCCCATCTTTAGCATTAGGGATTACAATTCAACATGAGATTTGTTCAGGGACAGATACACAAAATATATCAACACTAAAAAGATCATTTACCATGATTCAGTGAGATTCATCCCAGAGATGCAAGGATGGTTCAACATAGGCAAATCAATAAACATGATACATCACATCAACAGATTCAAGGACAGAACCCACATGATCTTTTCAATAGATGCTGAAAAAGTGTTCAATAAAATTCAACATCCTTTCACGACAAAAACCCTCAACAAATTGGGTATATAAGGAGCATACCTCAACATGATGAAAGCCATGTATGACAAACCCACAGCTAACATACTGAATGGGGAAAAATTGAAAACCTGATTTTTAAAAATTGAAAACTTGTTCCACTAAAATCTGGAACAAGACAACAATGACCTCTTTCACCACTTTTATCTTTTATTCAAAACAGTATTAAAGTCCTAACAAGAGCAATTAGGCAAGAGAAGTTTTTTTTAAAAACGCATCTAAGTTGGCAAGGAAAAAGTCAAATTATCTTTGTTTGCAGATGACATGATCTTATGTTTCAAAAATCCTAATGGCTCTACCAAAAAAACTCTTACAACCGAGAACAAATTCAGTAAAATTGCAGGATATAAAATCAACATACAAAATTCAGTAGCATTTATATATGCCAATAGTAATCAATCTGAAAAAGCAATAAACCCCAATAGCTACAAAGAAAATAAAATACTTAGGAATCAATTTAACCAAAAAAGTGAAGTATCTCTACAAGGAAAACTACCAAACACTGATGAACGAAATTGAAATGGACACAAAAAAATGGAAAGATATTCCATGTCCACTGGTTGGAAGAATCAATATTGTTAAAATGTCCATGCTACCCAAAGCAATCTACAGATTCAATGCAATCCCTATCAAAATACCAATGACATTCCCCACTGAAATAAGAAAAACAATTGCAAAATTTGTGTAAAACTACAGAAGACCTAGAATAGCTAAAGCAATCTTGAGCACAAAGAACAAAACTGGAGGCATCACACTACCTGATCTCATATTATACTACAAGGCTATAGTAGACAAAACAGCATGCTATTGGCATAAAAACAGACACACAGACCAATGGAACAGCAAAGAAAATTGAGAAATAAATTCACACACTTAGAGACAACTCATTTTCAACAAAGGTGCCAGGAACATGCACTGGGGAAAAGACAGACTCTATAATAAATGGCGCTGGGAAAATTGGATAACCCATATGCAGAAGAATAAAACTACATCCCCATCTTTCACCATAAACAAAATCAAATTAAAATGGATTAAAGACTCAAATGTAAGACCTGAAACCATGAAATGACTAGAAGAAAACACTGGGAAACACTCCAGGAGAGTGATTTGGGCAAAGTTTTCTGGGCAAGACCTCAAAAGCACAGACGACAGAAGCCAAAATAGACAAATGGGATTACATCAAGCTAAAAATGAAGAGACAACCTACAGAATGGGAAAAATATTTGCAAATTATCCATCCAACAAGAGACTAATAACCAGCATATATAAGGAAAGCAAACACCTCAGTAGCAAATAAATAAATAATCTAATTTAAAAATGGTCAAAATACCTGAATAGACATTTCCCAAAAGATGACATACAAATGGCCAGCAGGTATACAAGGGAAATGTGAATTCACCACAATGAGATACTATCTCACCCCACTTAGAATGGCTATTTTTAAAAAAAAAATGCTAGCAAGAATGCAGAGAAAGGGGAACACTGGTGCACTGCTGGTGGCAATGTAAAGTAGTAGAGCCATCATGGAAAACAGTATAGAGGTTTCTCAAAACACTAAAAATAGAAGTACCAGCTGGGTGTGGTGGCTCACACCTGCAATCCCAGCACTTTGGGAGGCTGAGGCAGATGGATTATCTGAGGTCAAGAGTTCAAGACCAGCCTGGCTAACATGATGAAACTGCATCCCTACTAAAAATACAAAAAATTAGCCAGGCATGGTGGCACAGGACTGTAATCCCAGCTACTAGGGAGGCTGAGGCAGGAAAATTGCTTGAACCCAGGAGGTGGAGGTTGCAGTGAGCCGAGATGGCGTCACTGCACCCCAGCCTGGGAAACAAGAGCAAAACTGTCTCAAAAATAAATAAACAAACAAACAAATGTAAAACTAAAACTACCATACAACCCAGCAATTCCACTGCTGGGTATATATCTAAAAGAAAGGTGATTGTTGGGCTGGGCGCGGTAGCTCACGCCTGTAATCCCAGCACTTTGGGAGGCCTAGGCGGGCGGATCACGAGATCAGGAGATCGAGACCATCCTAGCTAACACAGTGAAACCCTGTCTCTACTAAAAATACAAAAAACTAGCCAAGTGTGGTGGCAGGCGCCTGTAGTCCCAGCTACTCGGGAGGCTGAGGCAGGAGAATGGCGTGAACCCAGGAGGCAGAGCTTTCAGTGAGTCTAGATCGTGCCACTGTACAGCCTGGGTGACAGAGCGAGACTCCGTCTCAAAAAAAAAAAAAAAA